>NW_028152950.1:0-5000 GCF_951799395.1 Argentina silus | reverse complement strand
GTCATACAGTAACTAACCTCTGGTTCTCTCCGCCTCATTGGCATTCTGTAGGGTTAGGGTGGAACAATGGGAACAGGCTGGTATCGGCCTGGTAGATGTCCATCCCCCTCCCAGCAGCAGCCAAGGCTCAGGGCTTATGTTAGGGTCCAGAGGCAGGCAGGGCTGAAAACACTATTTGCTTTCTGTGAATTGTTTTGTGTGCGCTTGATTTGGCCTGCAGGCTGGGTGGGCGGAGTTTGTACTTGTGGGACTATTCTATTGGTTCCATTGTACTAGCAAGCTAAATCAGGCTCACCTCAACGAGCCCGTTGGAGAGAAAACAAATAGGCCAACTACTGTCTCATTGTATTTTATTGTTAAACAAATAATAATGAATACTTGAATGACTACCCAGGCTTGTTCTGTATGGAGTCTCTCATTCTGAAGGACATTCAGCTCAAAAGTTTGTCTCTGCTTTGTTTTGTTATGTGTGGAATACTTGTAAAAGGGTGTTCCTTCTCCCAGCGAGGACAGGAGCAGCTCTCAGCTGCTGTTTCTGCTGCCTGTGTTTACTGTGATCTTTATTGGGATAAACAGCCCTGACCTTGAAATCATTATGGTGATGAAACGTATCTAGGCCAGATTTGCATATACATTGTGGTGCTGGGCTACTTAACATTTAGTCTAATGAACTATTTCACATGCACTGTTTGCTTCGTACAGTACCAGAGTGGTGCAGGGGAGTCCAAATTAAAACCTTGAATAAAATAAGAAAACAGCAATGCATTTTACATGGGTTTATGCAGAAGAATAAATTCAAGTTAATGATTCCTTCCATATGTATGTATGCTGATATGTGGTTTGGGTAGCGGAAGTTCGTCTCCTGAGATTTTCCCAATTCTAATTGCAATGCATGAAAACAAAGACATGAAGGTTAGAATACTCTGTTTTTGTTTGTGTATTTGTGTGATTACAAGCCTGCGTCCTCAGTCATTCAGCCAAGGCCGTCTTTGAAAGAGTGTTCCTCTCTTTGGTGCTGTGTTGAGTAATGGGGAGAGTAATGGGGTGAGTCATGTCAGGTTGCAGGTAAACTCAGTCCAAGGGACTGCAGGTGAACAGGAGCTGGAAGATATATTCTTGTACAACCACAGATCTCAGCGTCTGACATGGATTTTATTTATTTAATCTCACCCCTTGTTTAACAGGTGAGTTGACAGAGAACATATTCTCATTTGCAGCAATGACCTGGGGGAGGGGAGAGGAGAGGAGGGGAGAGGAGGGGAGGGGAGAGGAGGGGAGGGGAGAGGAGTGGGGGGGGGAGAGGAGAGGGGAGGGGAGTGGGGGGGGAGAGGAGAGAGGAGGGGAGGGGAGAGGGGAGGAGAGGAGAGGGGAGGGGAGGAGAGGAGAGGGGAGGAGAGGAGTAGGTAGTAAAACCTACTGACTCTGTGACACACGTGCCTCGGGCAATGGGCCTGTGGGCTGTTTCTGAACATACAGCCTACGACTCACACTGTGTGTGTGTGTGTGTGTGTGTGTGTGTGTGTGTGTGTGTGTGTGTGTGTGTGTTATTCACGTGGCGACTCCAGTTGAACATGGTCTATTTCAGCAGCGCCCCGCCTCTCCCGGTAACCACAGCCGACCAACCGGCAAAACAAATCATATTGATGCGCCTTAATATTGGAGATAAGAGACATTTAACCCTGCTTGTGGAGGCAGAGGGTCCATGGGGGGGTCCGCCGCGGTGGAGGTGAGGACCATTAATACTCGTGCCGCGTTACAGAGAGCTATTGATCCATCATCTTCAGAGGAAACGTCTTATTTATTCTGCAGTGCAGCTGCAAGTGTTCCAGCAGATAAATGTGTGTGTGTGGGAGGGTGTGTGTGTGTGTGTGTAGGGGATGGTGGGTGTGTGTGTGTGTGTGTGTGTGGGAGGGTGTGTGTGTGTGTGTGTAGGGGATGGTGGGTGTGTGTGTGTGTGTAGGGGAGGGTGTGTGTGTGTAGGGGAGGGTGTGTGTGTGTGTGTGTGTGTAGGCGAGGGTGTGTGTGTGTGTGTGTGTCTGTGTAGGGGAGGGTGTGTCTGTGTAGGGGTGGGTGTCTGTAGGCGAGGGTGTGTGTGTGTGTGTGTGTGTGTGTGTGTGTGTGTGTGTGTGTGTGTGTGTGTGTGTGTGTGTGAGAGAGAGTTATCTAGATATCAGCTGGTATCAGCGTGGGAAGAGCCACTTTGTTTCACTTACTTCTCCATCAGTTCATCTTTAGTGGGAGTTTGGCTTCAGGGAGGTGATGGAGCACACACACACACACACACACACACACACACACACACACACACACGAGATATGAGATATGTAACTAATAATAATAACCAGCCGTGAGAGACAGGCATTTATGAGAAATGATGACTGTTTGCGCATATGCTGACACACACACACACACACACACACACACACACACACACACAGCCTGTGATGCATTAGTTTGTCAGCTGAGATTTCCAGTTCCCTCCTGTGCCACCATGCAGACCCTCTATCAAACAGACAGAAAGCCATATCGTTTTGTCTTGATTTTCACGCACACACGCACACACACACATACACACACACACACACACACACACTCCTGCACCTGCGCACGTTTGGTGTGGGGTGGAGGTGGTCTCGTGAACAACCATCCTCTGCTGTTCGACCCACAGAAGGCTGACTTCCCCTGGTTTCATTTCCTCTGAGGAGGTGGCTCCCCTGGAGGGAGGGTCCTGTAGAGGAGGTGGTTCCCCTGGTGGGAGGGTCCTGTAGAGGAGGTGGCTCCCCTGGAGGGAGGGTTCTGTAGAGGAGGTGGTTCCCCTGGTGGGAGAGTCCTGTAGAGGAGGTGGCTCCCCTGGTGGGAGGGTCAGTGTGTGTAACATGAGTGTGTGTAACAGGAGTGTGTGTAACAGGAGTGTGTGTAACATGAGTGTGTGTAACAGGAGTGTGTGTAACAGGAGTGTGTGTAACATGAGTGTGTGTAACAGGAGTGTGTGTAACAGGAGTGTGTGTAACAGGAGTGTGTGTAACAGGAGTGTGTGTGACAGGAGTGTGTCTAACAGGAGTGTGTGTAACAGGAGTGTGTCTAACAGGAGTGTGTGTAACAGGAGTGTGTCTAACAGGAGTGTGTCTAACAGGAGTGTGTGTAACAGGAGTGTGTGTAACAGGAGTGTGTCTAACAGGAGTGTGTCTAACAGGAGTGTGTGTAACAGGAGTGTGTGTAACAGGAGTGTGTGTAACAGGAGTGTGTGTAACAGGAGTGTGTGTAACATGAGTGTGTGTAACAGGAGTGTGTCTAACAGGAGTGTGTGTGACAGGAGTGTGTGTAACAGGAGTGTGTGTAACAGGAGTGTGTGTGACAGGAGTGTGTGTGACAGGAGTGTGTGTAACAGGAGTGTGTGTAACAGGAGTGTGTGTGACAGGAGTGTGTGTAACAGGAGTGTGTGTGACAGGAGTGTGTGTAACAGGAGTGTGTGTGACAGGAGTGTGTGTAACAGGAGTGTGTGTAACAGGAGTGTGTGTGACAGGAGTGTGTGTGACAGGAGTGTGTGTAACAGGAGTGTGTGTGACAGGAGTGTGTGTAACAGGAGTGTGTGTGACAGGAGTGTGTGTAACAGGAGTGTGTGTAACAGGAGTGTGTGTAACAGGAGTGTGTGTGACAGGAGTGTGTGTAACAGGAGCATGGCAGAGCTGTGCTAGCGCGAGCAGGGCTAATGCTAATGCTAATGCTACGCATACAACCCATTGATCACCCTCCAACTGCCTGAGCTCCCCATCTGTCTGTGTGTGTGTGTGTGTGTGTGTGTGTGTGTGTGCTGCTCACTCAGAACACAGAGGGTCTGTTTGCTGTGGCCGCCTTTGTTAGCACACACACACACACACACACACTCACAAACAAACACACAAAAGCACACACTTGCACCCACACACACACATGCAAACATGTATGCACGCGCACACACGCATGATTAACATACACTATCCTCGCACGCACGCACGCACACACACACGCACACACGCACGCACACACACTGTTCCAAATCCAAGCGAGGTTCAGAGGAAATTCTCAGACATCTTAAATCCACTCCACCCTCCACCTCCCACCCTCCACCCCCCACCCTCCACCCTCCACCCTCCACCCCCCACCCTCCACCCCCCACACTCCACCCTCCACCCCCCACCCCCCCACACTCCACCCCCCATACTCCACCCCCCACCCCCCGTGTCACGGTTGAACTGACAGTTGGTTTGTGTCCCCCTCGCAGCATCCAATGGCAGCTTCGTCCACGAGGATGAAGAGGAGGATGAGGAGGAGCTGGCCCCTCCCCCTTCCTCTCCTCAGGAGGTTGCCGTGAGCAACAGTGGGATCCTGCATCTCGACGGACAGAAGCAGGCGCAGACACAGCACCTCCACATCAAGTCCTCCAAGAGCATGGACCTAGGTAGGACACACACACACACACACACACAACGCACACACACACACACACACACACACACACACTCACTCACACTCACACACACGCACACACACACACACACACTCACACACACACACTCACACACACTCACACACACACACACACACACACACACACACACACACACACACACACACACTCACCCTCTCTCTCTGTAATGCGTCCCTCCCGAGCGCTGGCCTCTCACTGAGACAAAGGCTGTTAGATAACACTCATCCCTCTGGAGCACTCATCCCTCTGGTCGAGACGCTGCCTCCTAGATAACACTCATCCCTCTGGAGCACTCATCCCTCTGGTCGAGACGCTGCCTCCTAGATAACGCTCATCCCTCTGGTCGAGACGCTGCCTCCTAGATAACACTCATCCCTCTGGAGCACTCATCCCTCTGGTCGAGACGCTGCCTCCCAGATAACACTCATCCTCTGGTCGAGACGCTGCCTCCTAGATAACACTCATCCCTCTGGTCGAGACGCTGCCTCCCGGATAACGCTCATCCCTCTGGTCAGACGCTGCCTCCCAGATA
>NW_028152951.1:0-2500 GCF_951799395.1 Argentina silus | reverse complement strand
AGTGGAGGATTGGAGGCTGGCCTACGGTACTTAGCTTAACTGTCTCTCAGGGACAGGGCTTTTAGGCTTGTGTGTGTGTGTGTGTGCTCGTGTGTGTGTGTTTGCTTGTATGTGTGTGTCTGTATATGTGTGTATGCGTCTACGTGTGTGTTTGTTTGCTTGTGTGTGTGTATGTGTATGCGTGTGTGTGTGTATGTGTGCACAGACGTGTGTATGTGTATGCATGTGTGTATCTATGCATATGTGTGTGTGCTTGAGTCTCTGTGTATGTGTGTATGTGTGTGTGTTTGCTTGTGTGTGTGTGTGTATGCATACGCGCACGTGTGTGTCTCTGTGTGTGTGTGTGTGTGTGTGTGTGTGAGCGTGTGTGTTGGCCCCTGGGCTACTGCCCACCCCTGTATAGCTGTGTGAGTCAGGGTCGTAAAGCGCCGCTGTGTTGGGTTGGAGTGGTGGGAGGTTGGGATTGTGTTGAGTGCCAGGGTGCTGACAATATGCTGACGGGCCCCCCACCCCTCTCGCCTCCCTCTAGCTATCCCGCCGGTCGTTTCAGAAGTGTGTGTGTGTGTGTGTGTGTGTGTGGGGGGGGGGGGGCCGGGGGCTGTTAGTAACCCAGGGTAGCAGAGCTGGAGACAATATATCCAAACACCCGTAGAACGCCCCCCCGACTGTGAGCTTTTTAATTAGTGGTGCAGCAGGTAAGCAGTCTCTCCCTCCCTCCTCCCTCCTTTTCTCCCCCCCCCCCCCATCTTTCTCTCTTCATCGCTCCTCTCCTCCCTCTCTCTCTCTCTCTCTCTCTCTCTCCATCTTTTCCCCCCTTCCCTCCGTCTCTCTGTCTAATAAGTAGCACATTCGAAACACATTTCTCCTCTGTCATTCCCTCATGGTGAACGTGTGTGTGTGTGTGTGTGTGTGTGTGTGTGTGTGTGTGTGTGTGTGTGAGATTTATTCCCCCCCCTGCTCGCGTTGCTAGCGGTAACACTCTGGGCGTGTAGAAACACGGCGGCTGGTTTCCCACCCTGACCGCCAGGGACCCTGCAGTGACTAGCTCCTTTACTGCCACACACACACACACACACACACACACACACACACACACACACACACACACACACCCCGCAGAGACACAGATTAAAGTGGCAAACACTCACTCTGGACTCACATCAAGGCTGGGTGTGTAGGGGTGGAGGTGTGTGTGTGTGTGTGTGTGTGTTTGGGAGAAGATATATGGGTCCAGCTGGGCCGTGGTTCTGTTTGTTCTGGATCCAGTGATATTTAGGGGTATCCCGTGGTAAGTGTTTCCTCTCGATGTTGTTCCCAAGCAGAACAGCCTTGGCTGGGTCCTCTCACTATTAGTCTTCCTCCTTTAACGTCACGACAAGTCATGCGGCCGTAGACGTGTCCTTCAACAACCAAACTAATTCCACCCTTCGAATCGCTCAAACAAATATGAATTGACTGAATTGAAACGGACCTCCCCCAACCCTGCTACCCACGAGTAACCTTAAAAAATAAAAATGAACCCAAAAAAATTAATTAAAAACAAATCGGATCAGTTTTTCGATCCTCAACCATTGGATGCTGACGGGGGTAGAACTAAGAGGCCCTTGGACCTAAGGTCAGTTTGTCGTTATCCGTCCCCAAAGCATTAGGGAATGGAGTGGAGGGTAAGCTGATCCTGGGCCTGTGTCTAGGGGCGCGTTTCACCCAGAGCTGTGAGGTGAAACAGGCGGGGGGGGGGGGGTGGGGGGGTGGGAGGTGTTGACAGGTGGAGGGTCCGCTGGAGGACTAATGATGTTTATTTGTTGGTTTTTAAACTGGAGGGGGAGTCGTAAAAGCTGTTAAATCACACTCACACACACACACACACACACACACACACACACACACACACACACACACACACAGGCGTACATGCAGGCGTACATGCAGAAACGTACGCGTACACACACGTGCGCACACACACACACACACGTACACACACACACACACACACACACACACACACACTGGGAGAGTTGGAGCGTGAGAGAGACAGCAGGTTTCCACCAGCTCTCGGTGTACAGCGGAGCCAAGTGTAACATGTGCACAGCAGTCGACAGAAACAGAGAGAGCGTGAAAAAGAGAGAGAGAGGCAGAGAACAGCGAGCGGGGCAGAGGGAGGGTGAGAAAGAAAGGAAGCAAGAGAGGGAGAGAAGAAGTTATAGGAAGAGAGGGTGAGAGAGAAAGAGCAAGGGGTGGAAACATTGGAACGGAGAGGGAGAGGGGGAGGGAGAGAGAGAGAGAGAGAGAGAGAGGGAGAGGGAGAGAGACAGAGAGAGAGAGAAGGAGACAGAGAGAGAAAGAGAGAGAGAGAGGGAGACAGAGAGAGAGAGAGAGAGAGAGAGGGAGAGAGACAGAGAGAGAGAGAGGGAGGGAGAGAGAGAGAGAGAGAGAGAGAGAGAGAGGGAGAGAGACAGAGAGAGAGAGAGGGAGGGAGAGAGAGAGAGGGAGAGAAGGAAGG
>NW_028152952.1:0-24004 GCF_951799395.1 Argentina silus | reverse complement strand
GCTCAGGTTTCCGCAAGTGTGGTTTTTATGGCATTTTCCATTTAATTCGTCAACAAATTTGGTTACTTACTAGATATTTTGGGTTGCATACGAACTTATGTAGTTGCGTCACTTCTATCGCTTGTAGCTTCGTCAATTTTCGTCTCACTGACATGTCGTTGACACCTCCACATTCGCCAGACGATGGCCCGTCCAACTGTCCAGAAACATTTCAAATTGAAGTGCTACTTAAACTTTGAATCGCGTTTTAAGCATAATTATGACCCGAATTTCAGCAAAATGGCCTGTAACTTCGTCAATTTTCGTCTCACTGACATGTCGTTGACACCTCCACATTCGCCAGACGATTGCCCGTCCACCTGTCAAGAAACATTTCACATTGATCTGCTACTTAAACTTCTAGTAGCTTTTCAAACATAATTATGACCCGAATTTCAGCAGAATGGCCTGTAACATCGTCAATTTTCGTCTCACTGACATGTCGTTGACACCTCCACATTCGCCAGACGATTGCCCGTCCACCTGTCAAGAAACATTTCACATTGAAGTGCTACTTAAGCTTCTAATAGCTTTTTTATCATAATAATGAAGCAAATTTCAGCATAATGGCCTGTAACTTCGTCAATTTTCGTCTCACTGACATGTCGTTGACACCTCCACATTCGCCAGACGATTGCCCGTCCACCTGTCAAGAAACATTTCACATTGATCTGCTACTTAAACTTCTAGTAGCTTTTCAAACATAATTATGACCCGAATTTCAGCAGAATGGCCTGTAACTTCGTCAATTTTCGTCTCACTGACATGTCGTCGACACCTCCGCATTCGCCAGACGATTGCCCGTCCACCTGTCAAGAAACATTTCACATTGAAGTGCTACTTAAGCTTCTATTAGCTTTTTAAACATAATAATGAAGCAAATTTCAACAGAATGGCCTGTAACTTCGTAAATTTTCGTCTCACTGACATGTCGTTGACACCTCCACATTCGCCAGACGATTGCCCGTCCACCTGTCAAGAAACATTTCACATTGAAGTGCTACTTAAGCTTCTAATAGCTTTTTTATCATAATAATGAAGCAAATTTCAGCATAATGGCCTGTAACTTCGTCAATTTTCGTCTCACTGACATGTCGTTGACACCTCCACATTCGCCAGACGATTGCCCGTCCACCTGTCAAGAAACATTTCACATTGATCTGCTACTTAAACTTCTAGTAGCTTTTCAAACATAATTATGACCCGAATTTCAGCAGAATGGCCTGTAACTTCGTCAATTTCGTCTCACTGACATGTCGTCGACACCTCCGCATTCGCCAGACGATTGCCCGTCCACCTGTCAAGAAACAGTTCACATTGAATTGCTACTTAAGCTTCTATTAGCTTTTTAAACATAATAATGAAGCAAATTTCAACAGAATGGCCTGTAACTTCGTAATTTTTCGTCTCACTGACATGTCGTTGACACCTCCGCATTCGCCAGACGATTGCCCTTCCAACTGTCAAGAAACATTTCACATTGAATTGCTACTTAAGCTTCTATTAGCTTTTCAAACATAATAATGAAGCAAATTTCAGCAGAATGGCCTGTAACATCGTCAATTTTCGTCTCACTGACATGTCGTTGACACCTCCACATTCGCCAGACGATTGCCCGTCCACCTGTCAAGAAACATTTCACATTGATCTGCTACTTAAACTTCTAGTAGCTTTTCAAACATAATTATGACCCGAATTTCAGCAGAATGGCCTGTAACATCGTCAATTTTCGTCTCACTGACATGTCGTTGACACCTCCACATTCGCCAGACGATTGCCCGTCCACCTGTCAAGAAACATTTCACATTGAAGTGCTACTTAAGCTTCTAATAGCTTTTTTATCATAATAATGAAGCAAATTTCAGCAGAATGGCCTGTAACTTCGTCAATTTTCGTCTCACTGACATGTCGTTGACACCTCCACATTCGCCAGACGATTGCCCGTCCACCTGTCAAGAAACATTTCACATTGAAGTGCTACTTAAGCTTCTAATAGCTTTTTTATCATAATAATGAAGCAAATTTCAGCATAATGGCCTGTAACTTCGTCAATTTTCGTCTCACTGACATGTCGTTGACACCTCCACATTCGCCAGACGATTGCCCGTCCACCTGTCAAGAAACATTTCACATTGATCTGCTACTTAAACTTCTAGTAGCTTTTCAAACATAATTATGACCCGAATTTCAGCAGAATGGCCTGTAACTTCGTCAATTTTCGTCTCACTGACATGTCGTCGACACCTCCGCATTCGCCAGACGATTGCCCGTCACCTGTCAAGAAACATTTCACATTGAATTGCTACTTAAGCTTCTATTAGCTTTTTAAACATAATAATGAAGCAAATTTCAACAGAATGGCCTGTAACTTCGTAAATTTCGTCTCACTGACATGTCGTTGACACCTCCGCATTCGCCAGACGATTGCCCTTCCAACTGTCAAGAAACATTTCACATTGAATTGCTACTTAAGCTTCTATTAGCTTTTCAAACATAATAATGAAGCAAATTTCAGCAGAATGGCCTGTAACATCGTCAATTTTCGTCTCACTGACATGTCGTTGACACCTCCACATTCGCCAGACGATTGCCCGTCCACCTGTCAAGAAACATTTCACATTGATCTGCTACTTAAACTTCTAGTAGCTTTTCAACATAATTATGACCCGAATTTCAGCAGAATGGCCTGTAACATCGTCAATTTTCGTCTCACTGACATGTCGTTGACACCTCCACATTCGCCAGACGATTGCCCGTCCACCTGTCAAGAAACATTTCACATTGAAGTGCTACTTAAGCTTCTAATAGCTTTTTTATCATAATAATGAAGCAAATTTCAGCAGAATGGCCTGTAACTTCGTCAATTTTCGTCTCACTGACATGTCGTCGACACCTCCGCATTCGCCAGACGATTGCCCGTCCACCTGTCAAGAAACATTTCACATTGAATTGCTACTTAAGCTTCTATTAGCTTTTCAAACATAATAATGAAGCAAATTTCAGCAGAATGGCCTGTAACTTCGTCAATTTTCGTCTCACTGACATGTCGTTGACACCTCCACATTCGCCAGACGATTGCCCGTCCACCTGTCAAGAAACATTTCACATTGAAATGCTACTTAAGCTTCTAATAGCTTTTTAAACATAATAATGAAGCAAATTTCAGCAGAATGGCCTGTAACTTCGTCAATTTTCGTCTCACTGACATGTCGTTGACACCTCCACATTCGCCAGACGATTGCCCGTCCACCTGTCAAGACACATTTCACATTGATCTGCTACTTAAACTTCTAGTAGCTTTTCAAACATAATTATGACCCGAATTTCAGCAAAATGGCCTGTAACATCGTCAATTTTCGTCTCACTGACATTTCGTTGACACCTCCACATTCGCCGGACGATTGCCCGTCCACCTGTCAAGAAACATTTCACATTGAAGTGCTACTTAAGCTTCTAACAGCTTTTCAAACATAATTATGACGCGAATTTCAGCAGAATGGCCTGTAACTTCGTCAATTTTCGTCTCACTGACATGTCGTTGATACCTCCACATTCACCAGACGATTGCCCTTCCAACTGTCACGTCAGATTTCAAATAAAAAAAAAACCATTTTACTAGTAGTGTATGTGTATGGCTATGGAGGTGTAGATGGAAAATGGTCTGTAACTTCGTCGATTTTCGTCCCACGGACATGTCGTTGACACCTCCACATTCGCCAGACGATTGCCCTTCCACCTGTCAAGAAACATTTCACATTGAATTGCTACTTAAGCTTCTATTAGCTTTTCAAACATAATAATGAAGCAAATTTCAGCAGAATGGCCTGTAACTTCGTCAATTTTCGTCTCACTGACATGTCGTTGACACCTCCACATTCGCCAGACGATTGCCCTTCCAACTGTCAAGTCACATTTCACATTGAAATGCTACTTAAGCTTCTATTAGCTTTTTAAACATAATAATGAAGCAAATTTCAGCAGAATGGCCTGTAACTTCGTCAATTTTCGTCTCACTGACATGTCGTCGACACCTCCGCATTCGCCAGACGATTGCCCGTCCACCTGTCAAGAAACATTTCACATTGAATTGCTACTTAAGCTTCTATTAGCTTTTCAAACATAATAATGAAGCAAATTTCAGCAGAATGGCCTGTAACTTCGTCAATTTTCGTCTCACTGACATGTCGTTGACACCTCCACATTCGCCAGACGATTGCCCGTCCACCTGTCAAGAAACATTTCACATTGAAGTGCTACTTAAGCTTCTAATAGCTTTTTTATCATAATAATGAAGCAAATTTCAGCAGAATGGCCTGTAACTTCGTCAATTTTCGTCTCACTGACATGTCGTCGACACCTCCACATTCGCCAGACGATTGCCGTCCACCTGTCAAGACACATTCACATTGATCTGCTACTTAAACTTCTAGTAGCTTTTCAAACATAATTATGACCCGAATTTCAGCAAAATGGCCTGTAACATCGTCAATTTTCGTCTCACTGACATTTCGTTGACACCTCCACATTCGCCGGACGATTGCCCGTCCACCTGTCAAGAAACATTTCACATTGAAGTGCTACTTAAGCTTCTAACAGCTTTTCAAACATAATTATGACGCGAATTTCAGCAGAATGGCCTGTAACTTCGTCAATTTTCGTCTCACTGACATGTCGTTGATACCTCCACATTCGCCAGACGATTGCCCTTCCAACTGTCACGTCAGATTTCAAATAAAAAAAAAACCATTTTACTAGTAGTGTATGTGTATGGCTATGGAGGTGTAGATGGAAAATGGTCTGTAACTTCGTCGATTTTCGTCCCACGGACATTTCGCTGACACCGTCGCATTCCTGAGACTGTAGCCTTTCCATCTGTCACGTCATATCTCAATTCGAAGTGAGATGTCCAATTGCAATTTCAATAGCAAATGTCTCCACCTAGAGGAGTACGCAAAAAATACCGCTCACCAACTTCACCACATCATCGTACGTCGACAGAGCAGCCATCCTGCACATAACACGATACACTCAATTGATACGCATACTATTTTTAATATATTCTTCAAAAAATCGCCTATCTCCTGCACATAGCAACGGCGTTATGCGTGCATGCACGACCAACTCCGTTACACATTCCACGTCGGCTTCGCGCACCATGCGAAATGCGAGCAAATTGAAAAAATTACAAGTCATTTTCTCGATGACAATACGAAAAGTTCACGATAGAAATCTTTCGCAATTACATGGCTGCGCCACCAATACCAACCCTCCGACGATTGCCACTGCAAATGACTCGTCAGATTTCAAATCGGAATGACGTTTTCCGTTTTTTGCCAATTTTACTAGCCCATTTCTCTAGTATTTCGACGAAAAAACGCTTTTAATTTTCGCCAAAAAATTTTCATCGTTCATCGTTCACACCTTCGGATTGCCGAATCTATTGCCTGTCCACCTGTCGAGTCACATTTCACGTGGAAAGCATTCGACGCCACACCTATCAAACAAATGCATTATGAGAACGGGTTAGGGTTAACTTTTCCGAATCGCTTGTCCCCCAGAGGCGAAACCAGTGTCTGCGGGTAGAGCTCTACTACCCGACATACGTGTCACGCAATCACTTGTGTGCTTCTCGTTGCGCGCCGGTGACGCACGTTAACCTAAAAGGGGTTTATCTCTCCATTAACCCATAGGGTTAGGGTTATCGAACCGCTCGCCCGACAGAGATGACACCGACGCCATTCGGTACCCGACAACATCTTTGTGAACGTGTGCGACGATCACGTGTCTGGCTATAGCGACTTTCCGACAGGACGCTTTTGAGATGACGAAATTTCTCGATTTACCGACACGCTCAACATGGGGTCGACCTCGTAGCCCATCTACGGCATGTGACACGCTAAACGGGATTTCTATCTCCTGCGTTGCAAAAAGCGTACTGCACATCTCATGTGAGCAAATGCAGTTTGAGCAAGTCTTTTTGACATCCTCTGGACGTCGTCGTCGTTTTTAAAGCATTATTTCTAGATTAAGGGCATACTTTGAAATTTTTAATCGCACTTCAATTTTAATCTGACAGAACAGTTGGAAAGGCAATCGTCTCAGGAATGCGAAGGTGTTAACGAAAGTTCTGTGGGACGAAAATTGACGAAGTTACAAGCGATAAAAGAGACAACCAAAAAAATTAAGAAATGACCCATTTGCAAAATAACAGTTTGCCCTTAAACAAGACTCTAATTAATTATTACGTAATATGCTAATTAATTAGTCAGAAACAATTCGCTATCTGATTGGTTCTTCAACTTGTTAACTTTCGTTAGGCTCAGGTTTCCGCAAGTGTGGTTTTTTATGGCATTTTCCATTAATTCGTCAACAAATTTGGTTACTTACTAGATATTTTGGGTTGCATACGAACTTATGTAGTTGCGTCACTTCTATCGCTTGTAGCTTCGTCAATTTTCGTCTCACTGACATGTCGTTGACACCTCCACATTCGCCAGACGATGGCCCGTCCAACTGTCCAGAAACATTTCAAATTGAAGTGCTACTTAAACTTTGAATCGCGTTTTAAGCATAATTATGACCCGAATTTCAGCAAAATGGCCTGTAACTTCGTCAATTTTCGTCTCACTGACATGTCGTTGACACCTCCACATTCGCCAGACGATTGCCCGTCCACCTGTCAAGAAACATTTCACATTGATCTGCTACTTAAACTTCTAGTAGCTTTTCAAACATAATTATGACCCGAATTTCAGCAGAATGGCCTGTAACATCGTCAATTTTCGTCTCACTGACATGTCGTTGACACCTCCACATTCGCCAGACGATTGCCCGTCCACCTGTCAAGAAACATTTCACATTGAAGTGCTACTTAAGCTTCTAATAGCTTTTTTATCATAATAATGAAGCAAATTTCAGCATAATGGCCTGTAACTTCGTCAATTTTCGTCTCACTGACATGTCGTTGACACCTCCACATTCGCCAGACGATTGCCCGTCCACCTGTCAAGAAACATTTCACATTGATCTGCTACTTAAACTTCTAGTAGCTTTTCAAACATAATTATGACCCGAATTTCAGCAGAATGGCCTGTAACTTCGTCAATTTTCGTCTCACTGACATGTCGTCGACACCTCCGCATTCGCCAGACGATTGCCCGTCCACCTGTCAAGAAACATTTCACATTGAAGTGCTACTTAAGCTTCTATTAGCTTTTTAAACATAATAATGAAGCAAATTTCAACAGAATGGCCTGTAACTTCGTAAATTTTCGTCTCACTGACATGTCGTTGACACCTCCACATTCGCCAGACGATTGCCCGTCCACCTGTCAAGAAACATTTCACATTGAAGTGCTACTTAAGCTTCTAATAGCTTTTTTATCATAATAATGAAGCAAATTTCAGCATAATGGCCTGTAACTTCGTCAATTTTCGTCTCACTGACATGTCGTTGACACCTCCACATTCGCCAGACGATTGCCCGTCCACCTGTCAAGAAACATTTCACATTGATCTGCTACTTAAACTTCTAGTAGCTTTTCAAACATAATTATGACCCGAATTTCAGCAGAATGGCCTGTAACTTCGTCAATTTTCGTCTCACTGACATGTCGTCGACACCTCCGCATTCGCCAGACGATTGCCCGTCCACCTGTCAAGAAACAGTTCACATTGAATTGCTACTTAAGCTTCTATTAGCTTTTTAAACATAATAATGAAGCAAATTTCAACAGAATGGCCTGTAACTTCGTAAATTTTCGTCTCACTGACATGTCGTTGACACCTCCGCATTCGCCAGACGATTGCCCTTCCAACTGTCAAGAAACATTTCACATTGAATTGCTACTTAAGCTTCTATTAGCTTTTCAAACATAATAATGAAGCAAATTTCAGCAGAATGGCCTGTAACATCGTCAATTTTCGTCTCACTGACATGTCGTTGACACCTCCACATTCGCCAGACGATTGCCCGTCCACCTGTCAAGAAACATTTCACATTGATCTGCTACTTAAACTTCTAGTAGCTTTTCAAACATAATTATGACCCGAATTTCAGCAGAATGGCCTGTAACATCGTCAATTTTCGTCTCACTGACATGTCGTTGACACCTCCACATTCGCCAGACGATTGCCCGTCCACCTGTCAAGAAACATTTCACATTGAAGTGCTACTTAAGCTTCTAATAGCTTTTTTATCATAATAATGAAGCAAATTTCAGCAGAATGGCCTGTAACTTCGTCAATTTTCGTCTCACTGACATGTCGTTGACACCTCCACATTCGCCAGACGATTGCCCGTCCACCTGTCAAGAAACATTTCACATTGAAGTGCTACTTAAGCTTCTAATAGCTTTTTTATCATAATAATGAAGCAAATTTCAGCATAATGGCCTGTAACTTCGTCAATTTTCGTCTCACTGACATGTCGTTGACACCTCCACATTCGCCAGACGATTGCCCGTCCACCTGTCAAGAAACATTTCACATTGATCTGCTACTTAAACTTCTAGTAGCTTTTCAAACATAATTATGACCCGAATTTCAGCAGAATGGCCTGTAACTTCGTCAATTTTCGTCTCACTGACATGTCGTCGACACCTCCGCATTCGCCAGACGATTGCCCGTCCACCTGTCAAGAAACATTTCACATTGAATTGCTACTTAAGCTTCTATTAGCTTTTTAAACATAATAATGAAGCAAATTTCAACAGAATGGCCTGTAACTTCGTAAATTTTCGTCTCACTGACATGTCGTTGACACCTCCGCATTCGCCAGACGATTGCCCTTCCAACTGTCAAGAAACATTTCACATTGAATTGCTACTTAAGCTTCTATTAGCTTTTCAAACATAATAATGAAGCAAATTTCAGCAGAATGGCCTGTAACATCGTCAATTTTCGTCTCACTGACATGTCGTTGACACCTCCACATTCGCCAGACGATTGCCCGTCCACCTGTCAAGAAACATTTCACATTGATCTGCTACTTAAACTTCTAGTAGCTTTTCAAACATAATTATGACCCGAATTTCAGCAGAATGGCCTGTAACATCGTCAATTTTCGTCTCACTGACATGTCGTTGACACCTCCACATTCGCCAGACGATTGCCCGTCCACCTGTCAAGAAACATTTCACATTGAAGTGCTACTTAAGCTTCTAATAGCTTTTTTATCATAATAATGAAGCAAATTTCAGCAGAATGGCCTGTAACTTCGTCAATTTTCGTCTCACTGACATGTCGTCGACACCTCCGCATTCGCCAGACGATTGCCCGTCCACCTGTCAAGAAACATTTCACATTGAATTGCTACTTAAGCTTCTATTAGCTTTTCAAACATAATAATGAAGCAAATTTCAGCAGAATGGCCTGTAACTTCGTCAATTTTCGTCTCACTGACATGTCGTTGACACCTCCACATTCGCCAGACGATTGCCCGTCCACCTGTCAAGACACATTTCACATTGATCTGCTACTTAAACTTCTAGTAGCTTTTCAAACATAATTATGACCCGAATTTCAGCAAAATGGCCTGTAACATCGTCAATTTTCGTCTCACTGACATTTCGTTGACACCTCCACATTCGCCGGACGATTGCCCGTCCACCTGTCAAGAAACATTTCACATTGAAGTGCTACTTAAGCTTCTAACAGCTTTTCAAACATAATTATGACGCGAATTTCAGCAGAATGGCCTGTAACTTCGTCAATTTTCGTCTCACTGACATGTCGTTGATACCTCCACATTCACCAGACGATTGCCCTTCCAACTGTCACGTCAGATTTCAAATAAAAAAAAAACCATTTTACTAGTAGTGTATGTGTATGGCTATGGAGGTGTAGATGGAAAATGGTCTGTAACTTCGTCGATTTTCGTCCCACGGACATGTCGTTGACACCTCCACATTCGCCAGACGATTGCCCTTCCACCTGTCAAGAAACATTTCACATTGAATTGCTACTTAAGCTTCTATTAGCTTTTCAAACATAATAATGAAGCAAATTTCAGCAGAATGGCCTGTAACTTCGTCAATTTTCGTCTCACTGACATGTCGTTGACACCTCCACATTCGCCAGACGATTGCCCTTCCAACTGTCAAGTCACATTTCACATTGAAATGCTACTTAAGCTTCTATTAGCTTTTTAAACATAATAATGAAGCAAATTTCAGCAGAATGGCCTGTAACTTCGTCAATTTTCGTCTCACTGACATGTCGTCGACACCTCCGCATTCGCCAGACGATTGCCCGTCCACCTGTCAAGAAACATTTCACATTGAATTGCTACTTAAGCTTCTATTAGCTTTTCAAACATAATAATGAAGCAAATTTCAGCAGAATGGCCTGTAACTTCGTCAATTTTCGTCTCACTGACATGTCGTTGACACCTCCACATTCGCCAGACGATTGCCCGTCCACCTGTCAAGAAACATTTCACATTGAAGTGCTACTTAAGCTTCTAATAGCTTTTTTATCATAATAATGAAGCAAATTTCAGCAGAATGGCCTGTAACTTCGTCAATTTTCGTCTCACTGACATGTCGTCGACACCTCCACATTCGCCAGACGATTGCCCGTCCACCTGTCAAGACACATTTCACATTGATCTGCTACTTAAACTTCTAGTAGCTTTTCAAACATAATTATGACCCGAATTTCAGCAAAATGGCCTGTAACATCGTCAATTTTCGTCTCACTGACATTTCGTTGACACCTCCACATTCGCCGGACGATTGCCCGTCCACCTGTCAAGAAACATTTCACATTGAAGTGCTACTTAAGCTTCTAACAGCTTTTCAAACATAATTATGACGCGAATTTCAGCAGAATGGCCTGTAACTTCGTCAATTTTCGTCTCACTGACATGTCGTTGATACCTCCACATTCGCCAGACGATTGCCCTTCCAACTGTCACGTCAGATTTCAAATAAAAAAAAAACCATTTTACTAGTAGTGTATGTGTATGGCTATGGAGGTGTAGATGGAAAATGGTCTGTAACTTCGTCGATTTTCGTCCCACGGACATTTCGCTGACACCGTCGCATTCCTGAGACTGTAGCCTTTCCATCTGTCACGTCATATCTCAATTCGAAGTGAGATGTCCAATTGCAATTTCAATAGCAAATGTCTCCACCTAGAGGAGTACGCAAAAAATACCGCTCACCAACTTCACCACATCATCGTACGTCGACAGAGCAGCCATCCTGCACATAACACGATACACTCAATTGATACGCATACTATTTTTAATATATTCTTCAAAAAATCGCCTATCTCCTGCACATAGCAACGGCGTTATGCGTGCATGCACGACCAACTCCGTTACACATTCCACGTCGGCTTCGCGCACCATGCGAAATGCGAGCAAATTGAAAAAATTACAAGTCATTTTCTCGATGACAATACGAAAAGTTCACGATAGAAATCTTTCGCAATTACATGGCTGCGCCACCAATACCAACCCTCCGACGATTGCCACTGCAAATGACTCGTCAGATTTCAAATCGGAATGACGTTTTCCGTTTTTTGCCAATTTTACTAGCCCATTTCTCTAGTATTTCGACGAAAAAACGCTTTTAATTTTCGCCAAAAAATTTTCATCGTTCATCGTTCACACCTTCGGATTGCCGAATCTATTGCCTGTCCACCTGTCGAGTCACATTTCACGTGGAAAGCATTCGACGCCACACCTATCAAACAAATGCATTATGAGAACGGGTTAGGGTTAACTTTTCCGAATCGCTTGTCCCCCAGAGGCGAAACCAGTGTCTGCGGGTAGAGCTCTACTACCCGACATACGTGTCACGCAATCACTTGTGTGCTTCTCGTTGCGCGCCGGTGACGCACGTTAACCTAAAAGGGGTTTATCTCTCCATTAACCCATAGGGTTAGGGTTATCGAACCGCTCGCCCGACAGAGATGACACCGACGCCATTCGGTACCCGACAACATCTTTGTGAACGTGTGCGACGATCACGTGTCTGGCTATAGCGACTTTCCGACAGGACGCTTTTGAGATGACGAAATTTCTCGATTTACCGACACGCTCAACATGGGGTCGACCTCGTAGCCCATCTACGGCATGTGACACGCTAAACGGGATTTCTATCTCCTGCGTTGCAAAAAGCGTACTGCACATCTCATGTGAGCAAATGCAGTTTGAGCAAGTCTTTTTGACATCCTCTGGACGTCGTCGTCGTTTTTAAAGCATTATTTCTAGATTAAGGGCATACTTTGAAATTTTTAATCGCACTTCAATTTTAAATCTGACACAACAGTTGGAAAGGCAATCGTCTCAGGAATGCGAAGGTGTTAACGAAAGTTCTGTGGGACGAAAATTGACGAAGTTACAAGCGATAAAAGAGACAACCAAAAAAATTAAGAAATGACCCATTTGCAAAATAACAGTTTGCCCTTAAACAAGACTCTAATTAATTATTACGTAATATGCTAATTAATTAGTCAGAAACAATTCGCTATCTGATTGGTTCTTCAACTTGTTAACTTTCGTTAGGCTCAGGTTTCCGCAAGTGTGGTTTTTATGGCATTTTCCATTTAATTCGTCAACAAATTTGGTTACTTACTAGATATTTTGGGTTGCATACGAACTTATGTAGTTGCGTCACTTCTATCGCTTGTAGCTTCGTCAATTTTCGTCTCACTGACATGTCGTTGACACCTCCACATTCGCCAGACGATGGCCCGTCCAACTGTCCAGAAACATTTCAAATTGAAGTGCTACTTAAACTTTGAATCGCGTTTTAAGCATAATTATGACCCGAATTTCAGCAAAATGGCCTGTAACTTCGTCAATTTTCGTCTCACTGACATGTCGTTGACACCTCCACATTCGCCAGACGATTGCCCGTCCACCTGTCAAGAAACATTTCACATTGATCTGCTACTTAAACTTCTAGTAGCTTTTCAAACATAATTATGACCCGAATTTCAGCAGAATGGCCTGTAACATCGTCAATTTTCGTCTCACTGACATGTCGTTGACACCTCCACATTCGCCAGACGATTGCCCGTCCACCTGTCAAGAAACATTTCACATTGAAGTGCTACTTAAGCTTCTAATAGCTTTTTTATCATAATAATGAAGCAAATTTCAGCATAATGGCCTGTAACTTCGTCAATTTTCGTCTCACTGACATGTCGTTGACACCTCCACATTCGCCAGACGATTGCCCGTCCACCTGTCAAGAAACATTTCACATTGATCTGCTACTTAAACTTCTAGTAGCTTTTCAAACATAATTATGACCCGAATTTCAGCAGAATGGCCTGTAACTTCGTCAATTTTCGTCTCACTGACATGTCGTCGACACCTCCGCATTCGCCAGACGATTGCCCGTCCACCTGTCAAGAAACATTTCACATTGAAGTGCTACTTAAGCTTCTATTAGCTTTTTAAACATAATAATGAAGCAAATTTCAACAGAATGGCCTGTAACTTCGTAAATTTTCGTCTCACTGACATGTCGTTGACACCTCCACATTCGCCAGACGATTGCCCGTCCACCTGTCAAGAAACATTTCACATTGAAGTGCTACTTAAGCTTCTAATAGCTTTTTTATCATAATAATGAAGCAAATTTCAGCATAATGGCCTGTAACTTCGTCAATTTTCGTCTCACTGACATGTCGTTGACACCTCCACATTCGCCAGACGATTGCCCGTCCACCTGTCAAGAAACATTTCACATTGATCTGCTACTTAAACTTCTAGTAGCTTTTCAAACATAATTATGACCCGAATTTCAGCAGAATGGCCTGTAACTTCGTCAATTTTCGTCTCACTGACATGTCGTCGACACCTCCGCATTCGCCAGACGATTGCCCGTCCACCTGTCAAGAAACAGTTCACATTGAATTGCTACTTAAGCTTCTATTAGCTTTTTAAACATAATAATGAAGCAAATTTCAACAGAATGGCCTGTAACTTCGTAAATTTTCGTCTCACTGACATGTCGTTGACACCTCCGCATTCGCCAGACGATTGCCCTTCCAACTGTCAAGAAACATTTCACATTGAATTGCTACTTAAGCTTCTATTAGCTTTTCAAACATAATAATGAAGCAAATTTCAGCAGAATGGCCTGTAACATCGTCAATTTTCGTCTCACTGACATGTCGTTGACACCTCCACATTCGCCAGACGATTGCCCGTCCACCTGTCAAGAAACATTTCACATTGATCTGCTACTTAAACTTCTAGTAGCTTTTCAAACATAATTATGACCCGAATTTCAGCAGAATGGCCTGTAACATCGTCAATTTTCGTCTCACTGACATGTCGTTGACACCTCCACATTCGCCAGACGATTGCCCGTCCACCTGTCAAGAAACATTTCACATTGAAGTGCTACTTAAGCTTCTAATAGCTTTTTTATCATAATAATGAAGCAAATTTCAGCAGAATGGCCTGTAACTTCGTCAATTTTCGTCTCACTGACATGTCGTTGACACCTCCACATTCGCCAGACGATTGCCCGTCCACCTGTCAAGAAACATTTCACATTGAAGTGCTACTTAAGCTTCTAATAGCTTTTTTATCATAATAATGAAGCAAATTTCAGCATAATGGCCTGTAACTTCGTCAATTTTCGTCTCACTGACATGTCGTTGACACCTCCACATTCGCCAGACGATTGCCCGTCCACCTGTCAAGAAACATTTCACATTGATCTGCTACTTAAACTTCTAGTAGCTTTTCAAACATAATTATGACCCGAATTTCAGCAGAATGGCCTGTAACTTCGTCAATTTTCGTCTCACTGACATGTCGTCGACACCTCCGCATTCGCCAGACGATTGCCCGTCCACCTGTCAAGAAACATTTCACATTGAATTGCTACTTAAGCTTCTATTAGCTTTTTAAACATAATAATGAAGCAAATTTCAACAGAATGGCCTGTAACTTCGTAAATTTTCGTCTCACTGACATGTCGTTGACACCTCCGCATTCGCCAGACGATTGCCCTTCCAACTGTCAAGAAACATTTCACATTGAATTGCTACTTAAGCTTCTATTAGCTTTTCAAACATAATAATGAAGCAAATTTCAGCAGAATGGCCTGTAACATCGTCAATTTTCGTCTCACTGACATGTCGTTGACACCTCCACATTCGCCAGACGATTGCCCGTCCACCTGTCAAGAAACATTTCACATTGATCTGCTACTTAAACTTCTAGTAGCTTTTCAAACATAATTATGACCCGAATTTCAGCAGAATGGCCTGTAACATCGTCAATTTTCGTCTCACTGACATGTCGTTGACACCTCCACATTCGCCAGACGATTGCCCGTCCACCTGTCAAGAAACATTTCACATTGAAGTGCTACTTAAGCTTCTAATAGCTTTTTTATCATAATAATGAAGCAAATTTCAGCAGAATGGCCTGTAACTTCGTCAATTTTCGTCTCACTGACATGTCGTCGACACCTCCGCATTCGCCAGACGATTGCCCGTCCACCTGTCAAGAAACATTTCACATTGAATTGCTACTTAAGCTTCTATTAGCTTTTCAAACATAATAATGAAGCAAATTTCAGCAGAATGGCCTGTAACTTCGTCAATTTTCGTCTCACTGACATGTCGTTGACACCTCCACATTCGCCAGACGATTGCCCGTCCACCTGTCAAGAAACATTTCACATTGAAATGCTACTTAAGCTTCTAATAGCTTTTTAAACATAATAATGAAGCAAATTTCAGCAGAATGGCCTGTAACTTCGTCAATTTTCGTCTCACTGACATGTCGTTGACACCTCCACATTCGCCAGACGATTGCCCGTCCACCTGTCAAGACACATTTCACATTGATCTGCTACTTAAACTTCTAGTAGCTTTTCAAACATAATTATGACCCGAATTTCAGCAAAATGGCCTGTAACATCGTCAATTTTCGTCTCACTGACATTTCGTTGACACCTCCACATTCGCCGGACGATTGCCCGTCCACCTGTCAAGAAACATTTCACATTGAAGTGCTACTTAAGCTTCTAACAGCTTTTCAAACATAATTATGACGCGAATTTCAGCAGAATGGCCTGTAACTTCGTCAATTTTCGTCTCACTGACATGTCGTTGATACCTCCACATTCACCAGACGATTGCCCTTCCAACTGTCACGTCAGATTTCAAATAAAAAAAAAACCATTTTACTAGTAGTGTATGTGTATGGCTATGGAGGTGTAGATGGAAAATGGTCTGTAACTTCGTCGATTTTCGTCCCACGGACATGTCGTTGACACCTCCACATTCGCCAGACGATTGCCCTTCCACCTGTCAAGAAACATTTCACATTGAATTGCTACTTAAGCTTCTATTAGCTTTTCAAACATAATAATGAAGCAAATTTCAGCAGAATGGCCTGTAACTTCGTCAATTTTCGTCTCACTGACATGTCGTTGACACCTCCACATTCGCCAGACGATTGCCCTTCCAACTGTCAAGTCACATTTCACATTGAAATGCTACTTAAGCTTCTATTAGCTTTTTAAACATAATAATGAAGCAAATTTCAGCAGAATGGCCTGTAACTTCGTCAATTTTCGTCTCACTGACATGTCGTCGACACCTCCGCATTCGCCAGACGATTGCCCGTCCACCTGTCAAGAAACATTTCACATTGAATTGCTACTTAAGCTTCTATTAGCTTTTCAAACATAATAATGAAGCAAATTTCAGCAGAATGGCCTGTAACTTCGTCAATTTTCGTCTCACTGACATGTCGTTGACACCTCCACATTCGCCAGACGATTGCCCGTCCACTTGTCAAGAAACATTTCACATTGAAGTGCTACTTAAGCTTCTAATAGCTTTTTTATCATAATAATGAAGCAAATTTCAGCAGAATGGCCTGTAACTTCGTCAATTTTCGTCTCACTGACATGTCGTCGACACCTCCACATTCGCCAGACGATTGCCCGTCCACCTGTCAAGACACATTTCACATTGATCTGCTACTTAAACTTCTAGTAGCTTTTCAAACATAATTATGACCCGAATTTCAGCAAAATGGCCTGTAACATCGTCAATTTTCGTCTCACTGACATTTCGTTGACACCTCCACATTCGCCGGACGATTGCCCGTCCACCTGTCAAGAAACATTTCACATTGAAGTGCTACTTAAGCTTCTAACAGCTTTTCAAACATAATTATGACGCGAATTTCAGCAGAATGGCCTGTAACTTCGTCAATTTTCGTCTCACTGACATGTCGTTGATACCTCCACATTCGCCAGACGATTGCCCTTCCAACTGTCACGTCAGATTTCAAATAAAAAAAAAACCATTTTACTAGTAGTGTATGTGTATGGCTATGGAGGTGTAGATGGAAAATGGTCTGTAACTTCGTCGATTTTCGTCCCACGGACATTTCGCTGACACCGTCGCATTCCTGAGACTGTAGCCTTTCCATCTGTCACGTCATATCTCAATTCGAAGTGAGATGTCCAATTGCAATTTCAATAGCAAATGTCTCCACCTAGAGGAGTACGCAAAAAATACCGCTCACCAACTTCACCACATCATCGTACGTCGACAGAGCAGCCATCCTGCACATAACACGATACACTCAATTGATACGCATACTATTTTTAATATATTCTTCAAAAAATCGCCTATCTCCTGCACATAGCAACGGCGTTATGCGTGCATGCACGACCAACTCCGTTACACATTCCACGTCGGCTTCGCGCACCATGCGAAATGCGAGCAAATTGAAAAAATTACAAGTCATTTTCTCGATGACAATACGAAAAGTTCACGATAGAAATCTTTCGCAATTACATGGCTGCGCCACCAATACCAACCCTCCGACGATTGCCACTGCAAATGACTCGTCAGATTTCAAATCGGAATGACGTTTTCCGTTTTTTGCCAATTTTACTAGCCCATTTCTCTAGTATTTCGACGAAAAAACGCTTTTAATTTTCGCCAAAAAATTTTCATCGTTCATCGTTCACACCTTCGGATTGCCGAATCTATTGCCTGTCCACCTGTCGAGTCACATTTCACGTGGAAAGCATTCGACGCCACACCTATCAAACAAATGCATTATGAGAACGGGTTAGGGTTAACTTTTCCGAATCGCTTGTCCCCCAGAGGCGAAACCAGTGTCTGCGGGTAGAGCTCTACTACCCGACATACGTGTCACGCAATCACTTGTGTGCTTCTCGTTGCGCGCCGGTGACGCACGTTAACCTAAAAGGGGTTTATCTCTCCATTAACCCATAGGGTTAGGGTTATCGAACCGCTCGCCCGACAGAGATGACACCGACGCCATTCGGTACCCGACAACATCTTTGTGAACGTGTGCGACGATCACGTGTCTGGCTATAGCGACTTTCCGACAGGACGCTTTTGAGATGACGAAATTTCTCGATTTACCGACACGCTCAACATGGGGTCGACCTCGTAGCCCATCTACGGCATGTGACACGCTAAACGGGATTTCTATCTCCTGCGTTGCAAAAAGCGTACTGCACATCTCATGTGAGCAAATGCAGTTTGAGCAAGTCTTTTTGACATCCTCTGGACGTCGTCGTCGTTTTTAAAGCATTATTTCTAGATTAAGGGCATACTTTGAAATTTTTAATCGCACTTCAATTTTAAATCTGACACAACAGTTGGAAAGGCAATCGTCTCAGGAATGCGAAGGTGTTAACGAAAGTTCTGTGGGACGAAAATTGACGAAGTTACAAGCGATAAAAGAGACAACCAAAAAAAATAAGAAATGACCCATTTGCAAAATAACAGTTTGCCCTTAAACAAGACTCTAATTAATTATTACGTAATATGCTAATTAATTAGTCAGAAACAATTCGCTATCTGATTGGTTCTTCAACTTGTTAACTTTCGTTAGGCTCAGGTTTCCGCAAGTGTGGTTTTTATGGCATTTTCCATTTAATTCGTCAACAAATTTGGTTACTTACTAGATATTTTGGGTTGCATACGAACTTATGTAGTTGCGTCACTTCTATCGCTTGTAGCTTCGTCAATTTTCGTCTCACTGACATGTCGTTGACACCTCCACATTCGCCAGACGATGGCCCGTCCAACTGTCCAGAAACATTTCAAATTGAAGTGCTACTTAAACTTTGAATCGCGTTTTAAGCATAATTATGACCCGAATTTCAGCAAAATGGCCTGTAACTTCGTCAATTTTCGTCTCACTGACATGTCGTTGACACCTCCACATTCGCCAGACGATTGCCCGTCCACCTGTCAAGAAACATTTCACATTGATCTGCTACTTAAACTTCTAGTAGCTTTTCAAACATAATTATGACCCGAATTTCAGCAGAATGGCCTGTAACATCGTCAATTTTCGTCTCACTGACATGTCGTTGACACCTCCACATTCGCCAGACGATTGCCCGTCCACCTGTCAAGAAACATTTCACATTGAAGTGCTACTTAAGCTTCTAATAGCTTTTTTATCATAATAATGAAGCAAATTTCAGCATAATGGCCTGTAACTTCGTCAATTTTCGTCTCACTGACATGTCGTTGACACCTCCACATTCGCCAGACGATTGCCCGTCCACCTGTCAAGAAACATTTCACATTGATCTGCTACTTAAACTTCTAGTAGCTTTTCAAACATAATTATGACCCGAATTTCAGCAGAATGGCCTGTAACTTCGTCAATTTTCGTCTCACTGACATGTCGTCGACACCTCCGCATTCGCCAGACGATTGCCCGTCCACCTGTCAAGAAACATTTCACATTGAAGTGCTACTTAAGCTTCTATTAGCTTTTTAAACATAATAATGAAGCAAATTTCAACAGAATGGCCTGTAACTTCGTAAATTTTCGTCTCACTGACATGTCGTTGACACCTCCACATTCGCCAGACGATTGCCCGTCCACCTGTCAAGAAACATTTCACATTGAAGTGCTACTTAAGCTTCTAATAGCTTTTTTATCATAATAATGAAGCAAATTTCAGCATAATGGCCTGTAACTTCGTCAATTTTCGTCTCACTGACATGTCGTTGACACCTCCACATTCGCCAGACGATTGCCCGTCCACCTGTCAAGAAACATTTCACATTGATCTGCTACTTAAACTTCTAGTAGCTTTTCAAACATAATTATGACCCGAATTTCAGCAGAATGGCCTGTAACTTCGTCAATTTTCGTCTCACTGACATGTCGTCGACACCTCCGCATTCGCCAGACGATTGCCCGTCCACCTGTCAAGAAACATTTCACATTGAATTGCTACTTAAGCTTCTATTAGCTTTTTAAACATAATAATGAAGCAAATTTCAACAGAATGGCCTGTAACTTCGTAAATTTTCGTCTCACTGACATGTCGTTGACACCTCCGCATTCGCCAGACGATTGCCCTTCCAACTGTCAAGAAACATTTCACATTGAATTGCTACTTAAGCTTCTATTAGCTTTTCAAACATAATAATGAAGCAAATTTCAGCAGAATGGCCTGTAACATCGTCAATTTTCGTCTCACTGACATGTCGTTGACACCTCCACATTCGCCAGACGATTGCCCGTCCACCTGTCAAGAAACATTTCACATTGATCTGCTACTTAAACTTCTAGTAGCTTTTCAAACATAATTATGACCCGAATTTCAGCAGAATGGCCTGTAACATCGTCAATTTTCGTCTCACTGACATGTCGTTGACACCTCCACATTCGCCAGACGATTGCCCCTCCACCTGTCAAGAAACATTTCACATTGAAGTGCTACTTAAGCTTCTAATAGCTTTTTTATCATAATAATGAAGCAAATTTCAGCAGAATGGCCTGTAACTTCGTCAATTTTCGTCTCACTGACATGTCGTCGACACCTCCGCATTCGCCAGACGATTGCCCGTCCACCTGTCAAGAAACATTTCACATTGAATTGCTACTTAAGCTTCTATTAGCTTTTCAAACATAATAATGAAGCAAATTTCAGCAGAATGGCCTGTAACTTCGTCAATTTTCGTCTCACTGACATGTCGTTGACACCTCCACATTCGCCAGACGATTGCCCGTCCACCTGTCAAGAAACATTTCACATTGAAATGCTACTTAAGCTTCTAATAGCTTTTTAAACATAATAATGAAGCAAATTTCAGCAGAATGGCCTGTAACTTCGTCAATTTTCGTCTCACTGACATGTCGTTGACACCTCCACATTCGCCAGACGATTGCCCGTCCACCTGTCAAGACACATTTCACATTGATCTGCTACTTAAACTTCTAGTAGCTTTTCAAACATAATTATGACCCGAATTTCAGCAAAATGGCCTGTAACATCGTCAATTTTCGTCTCACTGACATTTCGTTGACACCTCCACATTCGCCGGACGATTGCCCGTCCACCTGTCAAGAAACATTTCACATTGAAGTGCTACTTAAGCTTCTAACAGCTTTTCAAACATAATTATGACGCGAATTTCAGCAGAATGGCCTGTAACTTCGTCAATTTTCGTCTCACTGACATGTCGTTGATACCTCCACATTCACCAGACGATTGCCCTTCCAACTGTCACGTCAGATTTCAAATAAAAAAAAAAACCATTTTACTAGTAGTGTATGTGTATGGCTATGGAGGTGTAGATGGAAAATGGTCTGTAACTTCGTCGATTTTCGTCCCACGGACATGTCGTTGACACCTCCACATTCGCCAGACGATTGCCCTTCCACCTGTCAAGAAACATTTCACATTGAATTGCTACTTAAGCTTCTATTAGCTTTTCAAACATAATAATGAAGCAAATTTCAGCAGAATGGCCTGTAACTTCGTCAATTTTCGTCTCACTGACATGTCGTTGACACCTCCACATTCGCCAGACGATTGCCCTTCCAACTGTCAAGTCACATTTCACATTGAAATGCTACTTAAGCTTCTATTAGCTTTTTAAACATAATAATGAAGCAAATTTCAGCAGAATGGCCTGTAACTTCGTCAATTTTCGTCTCACTGACATGTCGTCGACACCTCCGCATTCGCCAGACGATTGCCCGTCCACCTGTCAAGAAACATTTCACATTGAATTGCTACTTAAGCTTCTATTAGCTTTTCAAACATAATAATGAAGCAAATTTCAGCAGAATGGCCTGTAACTTCGTCAATTTTCGTCTCACTGACATGTCGTTGACACCTCCACATTCGCCAGACGATTGCCCGTCCACCTGTCAAGAAACATTTCACATTGAAGTGCTACTTAAGCTTCTAATAGCTTTTTTATCATAATAATGAAGCAAATTTCAGCAGAATGGCCTGTAACTTCGTCAATTTTCGTCTCACTGACATGTCGTCGACACCTCCACATTCGCCAGACGATTGCCCGTCCACCTGTCAAGACACATTTCACATTGATCTGCTACTTAAACTTCTAGTAGCTTTTCAAACATAATTATGACCCGAATTTCAGCAAAATGGCCTGTAACATCGTCAATTTTCGTCTCACTGACATTTCGTTGACACCTCCACATTCGCCGGACGATTGCCCGTCCACCTGTCAAGAAACATTTCACATTGAAGTGCTACTTAAGCTTCTAACAGCTTTTCAAACATAATTATGACGCGAATTTCAGCAGAATGGCCTGTAACTTCGTCAATTTTCGTCTCACTGACATGTCGTTGATACCTCCACATTCGCCAGACGATTGCCCTTCCAACTGTCACGTCAGATTTCAAATAAAAAAAAAACCATTTTACTAGTAGTGTATGTGTATGGCTATGGAGGTGTAGATGGAAAATGGTCTGTAACTTCGTCGATTTTCGTCCCACGGACATTTCGCTGACACCGTCGCATTCCTGAGACTGTAGCCTTTCCATCTGTCACGTCATATCTCAATTCGAAGTGAGATGTCCAATTGCAATTTCAATAGCAAATGTCTCCACCTAGAGGAGTACGCAAAAAATACCGCTCACCAACTTCACCACATCATCGTACGTCGACAGAGCAGCCATCCTGCACATAACACGATACACTCAATTGATACGCATACTATTTTTAATATATTCTTCAAAAAATCGCCTATCTCCTGCACATAGCAACGGCGTTATGCGTGCATGCACGACCAACTCCGTTACACATTCCACGTCGGCTTCGCGCACCATGCGAAATGCGAGCAAATTGAAAAAATTACAAGTCATTTTCTCGATGACAATACGAAAAGTTCACGATAGAAATCTTTCGCAATTACATGGCTGCGCCACCAATACCAACCCTCCGACGATTGCCACTGCAAATGACTCGTCAGATTTCAAATCGGAATGACGTTTTCCGTTTTTTGCCAATTTTACTAGCCCATTTCTCTAGTATTTCGACGAAAAAACGCTTTTAATTTTCGCCAAAAAATTTTCATCGTTCATCGTTCACACCTTCGGATTGCCGAATCTATTGCCTGTCCACCTGTCGAGTCACATTTCACGTGGAAAGCATTCGACGCCACACCTATCAAACAAATGCATTATGAGAACGGGTTAGGGTTAACTTTTCCGAATCGCTTGTCCCCCAGAGGCGAAACCAGTGTCTGCGGGTAGAGCTCTACTACCCGACATACGTGTCACGCAATCACTTGTGTGCTTCTCGTTGCGCGCCGGTGACGCACGTTAACCTAAAAGGGGTTTATCTCTCCATTAACCCATAGGGTTAGGGTTATCGAACCGCTCGCCCGACAGAGATGACACCGACGCCATTCGGTACCCGACAACATCTTTGTGAACGTGTGCGACGATCACGTGTCTGGCTATAGCGACTTTCCGACAGGACGCTTTTGAGATGACGAAATTTCTCGATTTACCGACACGCTCAACATGGGGTCGACCTCGTAGCCCATCTACGGCATGTGACACGCTAAACGGGATTTCTATCTCCTGCGTTGCAAAAAGCGTACTGCACATCTCATGTGAGCAAATGCAGTTTGAGCAAGTCTTTTTGACATCCTCTGGACGTCGTCGTCGTTTTTAAAGCATTA
>NW_028152953.1:0-1000 GCF_951799395.1 Argentina silus | reverse complement strand
AGCAGCGTGATTACTCTCAATAATAATAATAATAATAATAATGCATTTTATTTGGAGGCGCCCTTTCAGGTCACCCAATGCAGCCATAACATCCCCATCTCTACGTCCCGATATTGTAAAATGGATGTCACTGGAAGTTGTCATACTCCAGACTATATGCAGTATATCACACTAAAGAATGACTCTAGAATTAGGCCTAACCATGGACTAACTTGTTCTGTAGCCATCCCAACCACGACCTAGGCTTTAGCTCAGCAGCTAACACAGTCTTTAACAGATGTTCCCTAGCCTGCTCAGCGTGGATGACGAGGACAGAGAAGTGTGTACGCAGCGCCAGGCCAGCGGCACCACTACCTAAGCTTTAGCTAGGCGGGCTAACGCAGTCTTTAACAACACGGGCCTCGTGGTTCCGACTCACCGTGGATGATGAGGACAGAGAGGTGCACGCAGCGCCAGGCCAGCAGCACCAGCGGGTCTTCGTTCCGGTTCACGCTGAGGTCGGGGAAGCCGGCGTCGTCGCGCATCAGCAAAGAAGTGGCTGAGCGTCTTGTTGTACTGCGTGGAGATGAGCTCCAGGGTGCCGTCCGTCACCAGGGTGGAGTAGCTGTCCAGTGGATCCTCTCCAGGGGCAGGCTGGGCTTCAGCACCCTCAGCAGGTCCTGGCTGCACACGTCCAGAGCCATCACGTAGACCCGCAGGTTGCCGCTGCGCCTGACCAGCGCCTTCCAGTCCTCCTCGCTGGCCGTGCCTTCCAGCCGCTTGGCCTCTAGGGCGGCGCCGTTGAGCATGAGGAGAGGCGGTGCAGCGGGGTGCGGTCGGGGGAGGCCAGGAGACGGCAGAGGTCAGAGGTCAGGTCGGTGAAGTCGAGGGCGAGCGAGCGCAGGTGGAGGAGGCGTTCCAGCTCACTGGGGGGGACGAGGGGGGGCAGCTGGTTGTCCAGCAGGCTGAGGTGCTCCAGAGAGGCAAGCGCTGGGGTTGGAGAGGGAGGCCAGGGAGAAGT
>NW_028152954.1:0-5000 GCF_951799395.1 Argentina silus | reverse complement strand
TACGTTCTGTAGTCAAAGGAATATGAGTAAAGATAACTAGGGGTAAATTGGGGGTAAAACTGTTTGTTTGTGGCTGTAGTTTGAAAATCAATTCATTAAAATACTTAGTTTTACCCTCAATGACATCTTCACTACAGAACATACAGTATGTGTCAAGAATGCTCCTGAGCCTGCTGCTCTCTCCACTGGCCACCAGAGGCCGCCATAAACTCTTTTATTGTTTGGATTATTTTCATTCGTTAATTTGCCACATCTGTGCCTCATTTGTTACCTGATATTTAAGCCATGCCTTTCTGTTACTCTGTTACTCTGTGTCTTGAGTTTTCACTCACTGAATGTACTGTGTTTCCGTGTGAGTTTCCAAGTGAAGATTTACATTCGATTTTTGCAACTCTGAGTCCTGCCTGCTTTCTGGGCTTGGGTCTGTCAACAGTACACCTCCTTACAGTACAAAATTGCCATTTTGAAATTTGTAGACAATGTATGTGTTGTTAAAAATGGGTCAAGCGTCCCTTTAAGAGAGATTCTGGTGGAGTTGAAATCAAGGACAGTGAAGAGTATATACAGTCGATTACAATTACAGAAGATATCACAAAACACTTTCTTGTTTTGTCTTTCAATATTGTGTATCCAAGTTATGCTGTTTTAGTCAAACATGGCCATATGTACAGTATCTACAGTACATTTAACTTAACATTGGCATCTCGTCCTTGTGGTCCTCTTCCACAGCTATTGAGCTGGAGTACTCTCTGGACCTGGGTCTGAACTGGCAGCCTCTGGTGAGAGACTGTCTCCCCACCAGCCCAGACTGCTCCTCCTACTCCCTGCAGAGACTCCTGGTCTCAGACACCTTTAACAAGTGGGGCCGCCTCACCCTGCCCATCCCCACCTACGCCAGGTCAGTCCCGAACACACACACACACACAAACACACACACACACACGCACACACACACACACACACACACACACACACACACACACACACACACACACACACACACACACACACATCCAAGCACACACACACACACATGCACACAGGCACAAACACACATTGCAGAGAGTACTATATAGTTTTAACTTGTTTTTTTTAACTTTTTGATTTAATTTGTGTGTGTGTGTGCGTGTGTGCATACGTGCCTGCCTGCGTGTGTGTGTGTGTGTGTCTGCGTGCCTGTGTGTGTGTGTGTGTGTGTGTGTGTGTGTGTGTGTGTGTGTGTGTATCAGGTCTCCAGCCACCAGGTTCCGTTGGTTCCAGCAGGCCCCGTTTGACAAGCAGCAGACCTGGGCTCTGGACAACCTCTACATCGGAGACGGCTGTCTGGACATGTGCTCTGGGCACGGGCGCTGCCAGCAGAGCTCCTGTGTGTGAGTATGCCTTTACCATACAGTAACACACACCAGCTTTAGTGACCTCACCTCACCACACACACACACACACACACACACACACACACACACACACACACACACACACACACACACACATACACACATACACATACACACTGGCTGCACTGTTTCTCATTTTGGAAGATCTGGCCTAACCCCCCCCCCCCCCCCCCCCCCTCTCTCTCTCTCTCTCTCTCTCTCTTTCTCTTTCTCCCTCTCTTTCTCTCTCTCCTCCCCCAGGTGTGACCCAGAGTGGGGTGGAGAGTACTGTGACGAGCCTGTGGCCCCCCTCCCCTCTCAGTTGAAGGACAGTTTCAGCCGTGCCCCCTCCCTCAGCCACTGGCACCTGGTGACCGGGGGCAAACTCAGCACTGTGTGTGGAGCGGTGGCTTCTGGGGCAGCACTGCACTTCAGCGGGGTAGCTACCTATCCTTTACCCGTCTCTCTCTCTCTCTCTCTCCCTCTCTCTCTGTCTTTTTCTCATTCTCTCTTTCTTTCATTCATTCTCATTTCTCTCTTTCTTTCTTCACCCCCCTCTCTCTGTCTTTCTTTCTCCCCCACCTTCTCTCTCTCTCTCTCTCTCTCTCCCTCTCTCTCCCTCTCTCTCTCCCGCCTTTTATCGCCGTTTCTCATCCACCAGTCTCTCCTAATTGGCCGCCATTTTGTTTTTGATCATGTCTGGTGTTAGAGTTGCAGTCGCCAGCTGGTCACCGTGGATCTGAACCTGACCAACGCGGAGTTCATACAGTTCTACTTCATGTACGGCTGCATGATCCCGCCTAGCAACCGTAACCAGGGTGTGCTGCTGGAGTTCAGCCTCAACGGAGGAATCAGCTGGAGCCTGCTGACGGAGATATTCTTCGACCTGTACAGCAAACCTGGGTAGGGTTATCTCTCTCCACACACACAGTAGGCATGCAGCACTGTTGATGGACTGGATGTACATGCAAACTGTGGACACAGGCAGTAAGTAGATGTAGGCCATGTTTTCTCAATCCCTAACCTGTGTGTGTGTGTGTGTGTGTGTGTGTGTGTGTGTGTGTGTGTGTGTGTGTGTGTGTGTGTGTGTGTGTGTGTGTGTGTGTGTGTGTGAACATGCGTGTGTGTCTGTGTGTGTGTGCGTGCGTGTGTGTTTAGGTTTGTGAACGTGCTGCTGCCCCCTGCTGCCCGTCAGGAGGGAGTGCGCGTGCGCTGGTGGCAGCCGACCCACGAGGGAGCGGACCACAGCGACTGGGCTCTGGACAACGTCCTGATCGCAGGCTCCGACCCGCGGGCACAGATCTCTGACACCTTCGGAGGGGTGGCGCTGCCCAATCACGAGAGAGCACCGGCAGACGGGACCCCCACAGGCAGGATAGGGCTGCTCAGTGAGCCAGAAGAGGCCGCCACAGGTAGGCTCCAGCACACATTTTGACATTTCTTTCTCAATCTCTCTCTCTCTCTCTCTCTCTCTTACTCTTCTTTTGTGTCTCTTGCTCTCTCACACACGCACCTTCCCCCCTTCCCCCCCCCTCTCTCTCTCTCTCTCCCTCTCTCCCTCCCCCCCCTCTCTCCCTCCCTCTCTCTCCCTCCCCCCCCTCTCTCTCTCTCTCTCTCTCTCTCTCTCTCTCTGTCTCTCTCCCTCCCTCCCCCCCCTCTCTCTCTCTCTCTCTCTCTCTCTCTCTCTCTGTCTCTCTCCCTCCCCCCCCCCCCCTCTCTCTCTCTCCCTCCCTCTCTCTCTCCCCCTCCCTCCCTCCCTCCCTCTCTCTCTCTCCCTCCCCCCTCAGTGAGTGACCACTGGCTGTTCTCGGAGGACTGCTCCATCCAGCGGTTCTGCAGCTCTCCTGATGGTGTCATGGTGTGTGGCAGTGTGGATGGCAGAGAGGTGTACGCAGTCACACATGACATCATCCCTGACCGCGGCTGGGTCATGCAGTTCAAGGTTAGTTTATTATATTATAATTATTAGTAGTAGTCGTAGTATTATTAGTATTAGTATTAGTATTAGTATAATTAGTATTATTATAATTATTATTAGTAGTATTATTATTATAATTATTATAATTATAATTATTATTATTATTATTAGTATTATTATAGTTATTATTATTAGTAGTAGTAGTAGTAGTAGTAGTAGTAGTAGTATTAGTATTAGTATTAGTATTAGTATAATTATTATAATAATAATAATTATTATTAATATTAATATTAATATTATTATGTACAAAACAGTGGAAATGGTTGTGTGTGTGTGTGTGTGTGTGTGTGTGTGTGTGTGTGTGTGTGTGTGTGTATATATGCACCTGCGTATGTGTTTGTAGAAATGTTTGTGTATGTGTGTGTGTCAATGTATTCAGATAGTAGTAAGGAGTACGTGTGCGGTGGAATTCCAAGTTAAAACATACTGAATAAGTGTATCTTGTTTGCATCTTCTGCTCTCAGCTTGTTTGTCCTGTTCACTTGGAATGTTCACAACTGGTCAAATTTAGATCCGCTTCTCTTTTCTGTTGACCACATCCTGCTTTCCCATGCCCTGGTCATCTGTTTTCTCCAGCCTTTGCTCCCTCCTCGTAACCTTTAAGATTCAAGATTCAAGATTCTTTATTTATGCAAAAGTGACAGTGCCACAGAGGAGTGCAACAATAAATGTAAAATAAATAGAATATAACCAGCAGTATAAACAGCAATGTAAGCAATGTACACAATGGAATGACTATATACAATGGCAATGACAGGTTGACAGTAGTGTGTGTTAGTGTGTGTATTCAGATTGCATTAAGGAGTGTGTGTTAGTGTGTGTATTCAGATTGCATTGAGGAGTGTGTGTTAGTGTGTGTATTCAGATTGCATTAAGGAGTGTGTGTCTGTGTGTATCCTCAGATAGCAGTAGGCTGCAGCGTTCCCGAGCGGCATGCGGACCGTCAGGTCCATGTCCAGTACTCTGTGGACTTTGGGGTGTCCTGGAAGTACCTGGTCCCCCAGTGCCTGCCCGCGGACCCCCGCTGTGGGGGGCAGATCTCCCAGCCCTCTGTGTTCTTCCCTGCTGAGGGCTGGAAGAGGGCCGTCTATCCCCTGGCCGACAGCCTGGCAGACACGTGAGTACACTATCCCGCCATAGACTGAAGACCCATCAGGCTACATCTTGACTGTCCCTCCTAAAGACCTCTTCACCCCCCACTACCCTTCTGTAAAGTTCCTCTACTGTTAATGATTAAAAATAATAATAATAATAATAATAATAATAATAATAATAATAATAATAATAATAATAATAATAATATCCTTTTGCTTATTCTGGTTTGTTTAACACTTTTTTGTTTACTACATAATTCCATATGTGTTCCTTCAAAGTTTTGATGTCTTCAATATTAATCTACAATGTAGAAAATAATAAAAAATAAAGAAAAACCATTGAATGAGAAGTTGTGTCCAAACTTTTGACTGGTACTGTATAATATTATTTATATTATATAGTATAGTATAGTTAAATAGCATTTATCTCTGCGTTGTGTTCTTTTAATACAAATATAATATGACATCATAATATCACATTACCCACAATCCATCACTGCTGTACTAAGAGAGGATCGGCACATTGGTCTCTGCTCCCAAAATGTGTAGTTTATT
>NW_028152955.1:0-7884 GCF_951799395.1 Argentina silus | reverse complement strand
CTCCAGAAACAGAAAACAGGACACTAAAGTGAATGATGAACTTCGAAGCAGAACCACAGAATCTGCTTCGATGACCATTCAAGATGGCGACGTGCGAGCCGCCGTCCTCAGCTTGATTCAGAATGACGATGACATCATGAAGAAAATACTGGAGACGGTAACCCAGGCGATCATACAAAAACTCATGGATAGCCCAAACTTTCTTGAAAAGCTAGCCAAAAATGTTCTAAAAAACGGTGTCCTGGATAATATCAAACAGGACATCTACGAGTCATGCGCTGTCGACAATGGCCACACAACAGACACGATACGAAATTTGGAGAGGCGTGTTGTCGACTTGGAACGGGCCAACAAGGAGCTACGGGATGACAGTGACACACAAGAACAGTACAGCCGTCGGAACTGCCTCCTGTTGCACGGTGTCTCCGAGGAGCAGACAGACTCCGACAAGGCAGTCCTGTCGGTGTGCAATGGGAAACTCGGCCTGCAGCTGACGAGTGACTGTATCGACCGTAGCCACCGCCTTGGCCACACTCACAACAACGGAAGCTCGAATGGAAAGCCACGGCCGATTATCGTGAAACTGAAATCGTACGATGCGAGACGATCGATCGTCAGTGCAAAGCGCAAGCTAAAAGGTACACGACTGGTGATTACAGAGAACTTGACGAAACAGCGAATAGAGTTATTACGGAAGGCGCGCACAGTTGATGGAGTCAAATCGACATGGACGATTGACGGACGGATTATATGCCTATTGACCAGCGGCAGAAAGGAAACAATCGTGCACGAAAGAGATCTTGTTAACTTACGTGAACTGTGTCGACAGTGAATAGGAAACCCCATGTGAAACTGTACATAGACAACAGTACTTGTGTGTGAAATTAGACTTAGACATGACTATCGAAAAAAATCCATGTTTTAACATAGACGGTATTATAGAAGACACTGAGGGAGGATGTAAGACAAACTATCTAGGTAATGTACAAGACTGTTTAAGAAAGTGTAATTATCACACCGACTCTGAACTTTACAACCTACAGTGTAAATGTGCCACAAACAGTAAGTTCTCTACATTGACAATAAATTGTAGAAGTTTATCCAAAAATTTTGACAAACTTGAATATAGTCTAAAATCACTAAATGTTAATTTCGACTGTATAGGTATAACTGAAACTTGGATAAAGCCGGTGGAAAGCATTGATAGTTATAATATGACAGATTACACATTTCTGTCAAAACCTAGAATGGAAAAACGAGGAGGTGGTGTTGGTATGTATATTGCTAACAGGTTAAAGTTTAAGGAAAGAAATGACATAAATACAAACTCTGAGAATTGTCTATATGAATCATTATTTGTAGAAGTCGAAACAGAAAAAAAAAAATTGTTATTGGTGTTATCTATAAACCGCCTGACACATGCATAAATACATTTAATATACAATTTAATGATTTATTAGGAAGAATTTCAAATGAAAGAAAGAAATGCATATTAATGGCAGATTTTAACATTGACTTACTTAGGTCTGACACAAACCTCCAAACAACAGATTTTATCCATAATATGTTTGCCAATGCATTCTATCCAACGATTAGCAAACCAACAAGGGTCACTAAACAGACAGCTACACTTATAGACAATATTATAACCAACATTCATGAATATTCAATAAAATCTGGTATCCTTTATAATGACATATCAGATCACTTCCCGATATTTACCTTTTATGAATTAGGGGTAAAAAGAGAAAATGAATACAAAATTGTTTACAAACGCATGGCTAGCTCAGCAAATATAAGCAAATTAAAAACACAATTACAAAATTCAAACTGGGAGGAGGTGTACAAGGATCAAAACCCCTGCACTTCATATGATACCTTTCTGGAAATACTAAACACACAAATGAATGAATGCTTACCGTGGAAAAAATTTAAAATGAAAACCTGCAAAAGCGAATGGCTCACGAAAGGCATATTAATATCCTGTAGGCAAAAAAATCACCTGTTCAAAATATTTAAGTGCAACCCTTCTACCGAAAATGAGATTATCTACAAAAATTACAAAAACAAACTGACTCATGTAATCAGACAGTCAAAGAAAAAATATTTTAAAGACAAATTTGAGCTATATAAAAATGATTGCAGAAAAACATGGAGCACCATAAATGAAGTTATAAAGTCCAAAGATACTAAATCTATAATAAATGATGAATTTATTACATTAGATGGTACCCACTGTACAGACAAAAGGGAAATAGTGGACCATTTCAATAATTATTTTACCAACATAGGTCATCGCCTTAATGTAAACTTAACACAAACAGGTAATGACCCAACACAATTTATTTAAAAAAATGCATCAAGTTTTTTCTGTACACCTACATATTCTGAGGAAATAATTAACATAGTAAAAAAAGCAAATTCAAAGAAATCAAGTGGATTCGACAATGTTGATCCACACATTATTAAACAAATTATACCACAAATTGCAAATCAACTTGCACACATTTTCAATAATTCACTTATGACTGGCATTGTGCCCAGCAAACTAAAAATAGCAAAGGTTATCCCCTTGTATAAAAGTGAAAACCCTGAACTATTCTCAAATTATAGACCTATTTCTATCCTTCCATGCCTCTCAAAAATACTGGAACGCCTAATGTACAATAGGCTTTACAATTTTTTAGCAGAACACAACATAATATCAAAAAAACAATACGGATTTAGGAAAAACTATTCTACGTATATGGCACTGATTGATTTGGTTGATAAAATATCAAGTAACATGGACCATAAAAAGTATAATATAGGTGTTTTTCTTGATCTATCCAAGGCTTTCGATACAATAGATCATAACATTTTAATAAATAAACTTCAATGCTACGGTATAAGAGGTAATGCCTGCAACTGGTTTAAAAGCTATCTTAATAACAGAAGACAGTATGTGTCGTATAACAAAGCAGACTCAAAATATATGACAATTACATGTGGAGTTCCACAAGGATCTATATTAGGCCCATTACTCTTTATTTTATATATAAATGATATTGAAAATGTATCAGATATCCTAAATCCTATACTGTTTGCAGATGACACAAGTCTCTTTCATGCTCATACGTGCTTCAACACTCTCATCGAAGAGGTAAACATAGAAATACAAAAAATCTCAACATGGTTCCATACCAACAAACTTTCCCTAAACACCAAAAAGTCAAATTTTATTATATTCACACCAAAAGGAAAAAAATACAATATCAACAGTGCCTTAATACAAGTAGATGGAAACAAAATAAAGCATGTTAAATTCACCAAATTCCTAGGGATATTTATAGATGAGCACTTAAGTTGGACAACACATATTGACAACCTATCAAAACAAATAGCACGGAATGTGGGAATGCTTAACAAATTAAAACATTTTCTCCCTATGTATATAATGAGAACTATTTATTGTTCATTGATCTTATCACATTTACAATATTGCACTCTATTGTGGGAAAATTCATATTGTACAAACATAAACAAACTAAGAATACTACAGAAGAAAGCTATTAGGATAATCACAAATTCTCATTACATCGCACACACTGATCCTCTATTCTCAAAGTTAAAACTATTAAAATTGGATGATCTATATAAACATCAACTAGGAATTTTTATGTATAAAGCAGCAAATAACAAACTCCCAGATTCTATGTCATCAATGCTTACGAGAATACAAAATATCCACAAACATAATCTAAGAAACCAAAATAGCTATTATATCCAAAACATAAGAACAAACAGCAGGAAATGTACAATAAACTATTCAGGACCAGTATTCTGGAATGCATTACCTAGTAAATTAAAACAGCTTGTGTCCATTAACCAATTTAAAAATAAACTGAAAGAATTGTTACTCTCTAAATACCAATGACTTTACAGTAAACACTGCAAAAAAAAACAACTTTGTATTTGTACAAAATGTACTCTATATCTACATTTATTTTCACATGGTGGAGAAGACCATGTGTTTCATGCTTATGTAATATTTAATGTATTCAGGATCATGTATTAATGTATTCATGCTCACATTTAATGAATACATGACAGTTGTGTAGTTAGTGTATTATTTGTTCATATAATTCAAAGTACAAATTGTATGTTGATATTTAAGCAACATTTTTGAGACTAAATTTTATATTTGTATAACATATACTTTACATCTACCATTATTTTAACATGGCAGAAAAAACCATGTATTGATGTTCATGTAGTATTTAATGTATTGATGTTCGTGTAGTATTTAATGTATTCATGGTTCCTGCATTACTTAATGTGTTCATGTTCACATTGTAATGTATTCATGTGCAATAATTTTTTAGGTTATTAGTGTAGTATTTGTTTATAAAATTCTAACTACAATTTGTATGTACATATTTAAGCAATTTTTTCCTGCATTACTTAATGTGTTCATGTTCACATTGTAACGTATTCATGTGCAATAATTAGTTAGGTTATAATTACAATTTGTATGTACATATTTAAGCAATTTTTTACATTATATTGTATTTCAATTACAATAACGTTGCGTAGTATATGTTTTTGGCTTAAGCCTAAGGAAACAAAATAATTATGTTGATTTATTTCTGGGTGGTCCTCGTCATAAGCCCCGCGGGGTTTCTAGAGGATCTCCTTGGTTGCTCTGCTATTCGTATAATCTCTGACTCATATCATATTGTAAATATCTCAAAATGTATGTGTAGCCAAAATAAAGTTATTCATTCATTCATTCATTCATCATTAACTCCATGGACAATATTCCAGAAATACTGTTTATGAGACAATATCTCTTCATAAGTTTATCCTGGATATTGTTCTGCTACTGCATTACACACAGAATGTCTGCAAATTGTCCACTTTCCGAGTTTGATTTCGGCTGTGTTTGCATATGAAAGCCTATAATTGAATTACGGTTAGTTGATAGTAAGTTATTATCACATCAGTAAAAAATGCAATTTGCTGGCACAGTAACATGATTAAATAAAAATGTTAAGGTAGCTCCTCGAATGTGACTTTGAGTTCTTTTCCTAGATAAAAAATTTGCCTTCACATACCGGGCGGGTCCTGTCTCAGAAAAAATGGGTTCCCAGTTTTCCAATAAAACAGCAGGAACAACAACTATAGTTATCCACATTTCGACACGGACAGCACTTTCTTGCGCAGCACAGTGGAAGGTAAATGCAAAAATTTTATTTTTTTATTACGTAACCTAATATATTCTAATTTACTGAAATATCTAAGTCTTGTAATTCTAGATCCTGTCAATGTGACTTACCAAAGTTGTTACTGTGGATATACTGAAAGTGTGGTTCCACCCTCTCTATGGAGGTAACCTTGAATGATGCCAAGGCCACTGAGCCGGGCTGTGTGCTGATCATGGCAAGGAATCAGGTCACGTTCCACGTATGTACATGGTTGTACTCAGAGCACACTGCAAACACAGCAGTGAGCTACAGTGATTGATCCTTTACTAATTTTACCTCATGTCCTCTAGATTAGTAATGATTATTTTTACTGCTTGGCAAGGATTAGGGTAGTCATGAACAAAAAAACATTTTCTTTATAGGATTTGCATTGTAATGTACATGTCTAGGTCTTTTTATATTATTATTATTATATTATATTATTTTATAAGTTAAGTATATGAGCTGCATGAAACCAAGTTGCATATACAACTAACTTTACCTTCTGCTGTCCCTATGCCAACATAGTATTCACTGATGTCACTTTCGCCATCCACTGTTCCCCATGAGGCCTGGATGCCATTTTCATCATTGTGAACAATCATCAAACAAGCCATCAATTAGTTCCTCAGATTCTCCCAAGAGGGTGCCCATGTGCACAAATGACATCTATAAACAGAAAAGTAAAACATCATCTACAATGGCCAATGGTGTCATGTGTACCAACAGTACACTCAGTATGCAGTTACAAGCAAAACATAGCAGTTAAGACATTTATGTACTGGAGAGTTCCTAATATTTCCACTCCTAAAAAAGTGTGCTTCCAGAATACATGTGTTTGTTATAAAGCAAATTCATATAATTAAAAACAGCACAGTGTCGCATTCCTGGGCTAGTGACATTCTGTTTGCTACCCACTCCTAGATTTGTTCGCTGAAACACCAATTAATTTGACTTCATTGGGAAGTATTCAGCAATCCCTCAACCAGTGCACAAAATGTATTCATTCGTGTAATTCCATCCCAGGCCTTTACATTTCTCCATCATAACGGTATGCAGTGAATATACACTGACATTTGTAACCCTTTTTAGAGTCGCTGGTATAACCTGGCATTTAGGTCGCTATTTTTACATTTCCCAATTTACGGTAATAATTGTGCGCAATATCGGATGAGCATTGGTGTAGCGGACAACGGCCAGCTTTGCCCCGTTCACTTGGACTAGATACTGATATAAGACAATGACCGTACCTTCTGTGGTGTTGGGGCAACTAACAGACCAATGGTGTAGTGGACAGTGGCCAGCCCTGCCCCATTCACGGCCGTTACGTTCATCCTGTAATGTGCACTGATCTTCAGACTCAGAGCCTCATCTCTTGTCCACACGGTGGCACTGGCTGGCACAATCTTCCATCTGGACCTAACAATTTACAGCAACATGTGATTGAGCAGTACTCACAGCTAACAGTTTTGCTATTGAATGCATATGTAATAAATCAGCCATTAGGTTACGTCTGCATTCAATGCACCCAGATTTCATATCTACACTCATTTAAATGATTCCATTTCAACTAGCAACTATAGTATTACTCTACTCTACTCTGGTGATTTATGAAACCAAAAAATGTTTTAGTTCATCATAGAACCCACAATAATCAGTACATCATATCTGTTGTCAAAACAAACTGCTGTGATTGGTATGCTGCCTCTTTTTTCTATACGGGACATGTCACATATGGAGAGAATACAAACATATAAATACTTTCTAGCAATTGTCTCTGTAGAGTCTACAGCAATATTCTGGGTCAGCAAATTGCCTCCAGGTGCTGGCAACAGTGGACACCTCTGAGGAGCACCTCTCATCCTCATTGGGGTCCTTGTCGTCTTTCACAACACCCCTCACTGGGGGTGTCTGGTCAACAGACAGTGCAACAAATGTGGCGTGACGTCCATGTTAGTCAGAATGATGAAGACAGGAGAATAACTTCTGTGAAAGAGATTTTAATGTGACACATTCTATAAATAACACATTAGACCCAGCTGTACTTGTTTAATAAACCATTGCTTGTAGACACATTGATGCCTGTAAGTACATACAGTTGTACCCTACCTCCATCTGAGTTCACCGTCACGTTCCTTTCAACGAGTCCTCAAGTTACTGCGGTGACACTGACAAAGTAGACAGCTTTGTGTTGTAAGTGTAGGCCGTCCACACACTGACTTGTCACATCGTATGACTGTCATGTGTAAGGTACAATGTCATCTGAGCCAGCAGACATCCCCAGGGTGATTAAATATTTGGCTGAAAGAAAACCGCGCATAGTGCAGTGCAACTTTTGAACTGATTAATACTACAAAACACCATTATATATATATATCACAATAGTCACTCAGTGACATACCTATAAGTATACTACTTTGAGTGAACCATAGGTAAGTATTATACTTCTGTTCACACTCTTTCCAATAAACTATTACTTATACCTAAATTCTAAATGCTGCAACAAATTTGTTTTTTGCTATCACGGATTTGTACTGTTGTTGGAAATAAATTATCAGTTGATCTATCTATTTTGCAAACACTGAAACATTGTGTCAACAGCTAATTTCTTTCTGCTGCAGTGCAGATTATGCTTGAATAAACCAACATATTTTAGTTT
>NW_028152956.1:25000-26042 GCF_951799395.1 Argentina silus | reverse complement strand
AGGGAGGAGGGGTTACTTTCTTCCATATGGTTTTCTCATGTCCAAAGGAGCAGAACAAAAAGATTGTTTGATAATCCCAAAGATCCTATAAATATGATTACAATTATGATGATGATGATGATGATGATGATGATGGGCAGAGCTGCCTTTGTATCGCCACGGTAACCATGTCCAAACCATAGGAGCGAGAGAGCCAGCCAGCACACCACTAACCCACTAAAAATGGACTCCACTGTGGTCGCTTTCATCCCTTCCTCCTCCTCCTCCTCCTCCGCCTCCTCCTCCTCCTCCTCCGCCGCCTCCTCCTCCTCCTCCTCCTCCTCCTCCTCCTCCTCCTCCTCCTGCCTCTCCCTCTCAATCCCTTCTCCTCCTCCTCCTCCTCCTCCTCCTCCTCTCCTCCTCCTCCTGCCTCTCCCTCTCAATCCCTTCTCCTCGTTGCGTTATGCCTTGTTTACATTTGAACCTCAGAGCGGAGTGGAGTTTGGCCTGAGCTGAAGGAGCTGGGACGTGTGTGTGTGTGTGTGTGTATGTGTATGTGTGTATGGGTGTGTGTTTGGCCTGTGCTGAAGGAGCTGGGACGTGTGTGTGTGTGTGTGTGTGTGTGTGTGTGTGTGTGTGTGTGTGTGTGTGTGTGTGTGTGAGAGTGTGTGTGAGAGTGTGTGTGTGAGAGAGTGTGTGTGAGAGTGTGTGTTTGGCCTGAGCTGAAGGAGTTGGGACAGGGGAGGAGGGGGGGAGGGAAGGAGGGAAGGAGACCCAGGGGAGAACCAGAAGGGCCCAGCACCCGGAGAACAATCACCCCACTGTGGGCAGCCAGGCCTGGCTCAGCCACCTCAACCTCCAGGCTCCTGGAGCTCCATCCAGACAGGCTGCCAACGCTGCTCTCCCTACCCAGGGATGATGAGCCTCGGCTGAGCTGCGAGCGCCTGGGTCTCTGGAGAGAAATTTACAGGGTACTTTCCCCACCGCAGGAAGAGGGGGAGCGAGAATGGGGGGGGAGGAAAGAGAGAGGGGAGGAGAGGAGGAGTGTGTGGAAGAGAGGGAT
>NW_028152956.1:0-17500 GCF_951799395.1 Argentina silus | reverse complement strand
AAACACATTGCCAAAAACAAAGTTCAGCCAACTATTTTGTCCCACTACTACCAATTTCTGCTCTGTACAATTTAGTTTTACTCACAAGTGATAAATGTTTTAATAAATATTTTAGTAACATTAACGGTATATAGACTCATTAATGGGGGGAAAAGTAACCCAAAAGGCCTCACTCACATGTTTGCAACGTGTAACATAGTGACAAAGTGTTTGGAAACATTGTTTCCCACACTGCGAGTTTACACTCAACGCCATTGCATCATCAACAAATGCATCAACACCAACAAGTGACTTTCCATAGTGTGCCATGATCCAGACCATCTGCGCGGTCGTGAGAGAGCTAACGGTGTGTGGATGGACGCTGTCAAAACAACCACTTGGTCACTGCACACAAACAAGCCCGTTCAGAGTCACAACGAACCGTCAACTTGAGAGGATGCCCAACTCAACACGCTGCCAATTACCAATGTACAGTGGTCGTGCGTTCGCATTTCCCTCTCAACTTCCCCAGCCTCAGGATCTCAGCGGGGCTGCTACTTACAGTACGTTTGTAGCCAGCGGGAGATCGGTCGCCGCTGGTCCCCTCTCCAGTCCGATGTTGGAACAATTAACGACGCAGGATTCCCGGTGTCCCACGAGCAAACACGTACAGTTACCGGGACACGGGCTGCAGCTCTTGCCGCTGCCGCCTCCTCCGTCCCCGTGAGGACCCGAGCCCCATGCCTCCAGGCAACAGAGTGTGAGGAGCAGACTGGAAAAAAGTCCAAACTTCGGGAAACAGACGCCATGTTTTCGCTTGGATAAAGTCTGTCCATTTCTACAAGGCATAGCTCACTCACATCTCATCGCCTCGGATGGTGTAGGTTTTCTCAAACTGGGGAGAAAAACTTCTGCGTCGGTTTTGACGGTTTTCATGAGAGAAAATGAAAAGGGCGAACTTTTCAGATCGTTTTTTACGCTGCCCCAGCTTTGGTAGACGTCCCCCCGTTGTCTGCAGTTATAACGGAACTCTCTCCACTTTCTTGTCGGGGAAAAAAAGTTCTTGGAGAACTTCCTTTCTCCCCCTCCTTCAATTCCCTTGTAATTCCTCAAGAAGCCACTGGAAGCCGAGATTCAGAGAGAGAGAGAGAGAGAGCCCAAGATAGGCCTTTTCACGTGTGCCATTTGCTTATTCCAATAATATTACAATAATAGCTCTTACAATAGTAATACGATGACTCACCATGATGATGACTCACGTCATTTGCATATCAAAACAACTGACAGCGTTGTAAATGACTGATATGTCATGAAATGCTGTGGCTCACTAGTAATATGGTATCATTTTTACACAACAATGTTTAGAGTGTGTGTGTGTGTGTGTGTGTGAGATGTCCTCATTAGAGGCAGCCAACAGAGGGGGATCTCTCTCTTTCTCTATCTCTCTCTCTCACACACATGCATGCACACACACACACACACACACACACGCATCCACTCCTCCTCTCTTTCTCCTTCACACTCACGCACGCACGTACACACTCACGCACTCGACCCTCTCTCTCACACTACACACACACACACACACACACACACACACCTCTCTCTCTCCCACTTCCTGTGCTCCTGCTGGGGGGGCACGCGAGAGGGCTGTTCCCTCTGTGCTTGTCTTGGCCCTGGTCCACCTCGTCTCGGCCCTGGTCCACTTCGTCACCAGCCTGGCCTACGCTCCTGCACACACAGACCCAGAGACAGACCCAGACACAGACCCAGAGACAGACCCAGAGACAGAGACAGACCCAGAGACAGACCCAGAGACAGAGACAGACCCAGAGACAGAGACAGACCCAGAGACAGAGACAGACCCAGAGACAGACACCCACTCTGCTGGGCTGGGCTGGGCTGAGGTAGGCTGGGCTGGGCTGGGTTAGACAGGGCTGGGCTGGGTTAGACAGGGGTGGGCTGAGGTAGGCTGGGCTGGGCTGGGCCGGGCTGGGTGAGACAGGGCTGGGTGAGACAGGTTCGGTGGGCAAGGCAGGGCTGGGTTAAGGGGTAAACTGAGCTAAGCTTCTATTTGGTTATGGGGAGGGTCTCCTAGCCAGGAAAACTGAGGCCTCAGACTATGTTATTGTAGGGCTTCAGGAAGGGGGGAGGGAGGGAGGGAGAGAGAGAGAGAGAGAGTGGTTGATAGAAAATGAGAAAGCTCAAGGGAGATGGGTGAGTAAGACCTAGAGAGGGGAAGAGAGAGAGAAAGAGAGAAAGAAAGGAAGAAAATGTGATAGAAGGAGCAGTGAGAGAGAGAGAAGTGGGGAGCCAGTCTAAATATAGAATGATTGGAATTTTCCACAACAATCTGTTTCTCAACTTAATTTCCCTCCCTTCTCCACACATTACCACTGCCTCCTTCAATTCAATCTGTCTCTTGCCTCCATGGATGTGGGTGGATGTGTGTGTGTGTGTGTGTGTGTGTGAGAGAGAGAGAGAGAAAGACAGAGAGATAGAAGCCGCCGGCTCTGAGAACTACTTTAACCACCTTACTTGTAAAGACGAACGAGATACACTGACTGAACACTTTATTAGGAACACCTGTACACCTTCTCATGGTGAAGGTGGTGGAACACCTGTACACCTTCTCATGGTGAAGGTGGTGGAACACCTGTACACCTTCTCATGGTGGAGGTGGTGTAATGGTGTGGGGAATCTTATGGGTCTTTATTAGGAACACCTGTACACCTTCTCATGGTGGAGGTGGTGTAATGGTGTGGGGAATGTTTTCTTGGCACACTTTGTGCCTGTTAATACCAATCAATCATCGCTTGAATGCCACAGCCTATTTGAGTATTGTTGCTGACCATGTGCATCCCTTCATGGCCACAATGTACCCATCTTCTATGCTAATGCACCATGTCACAAAGCAAAAGCCGTCTCAAACTGACCGTCTACACAAACTCTCTAGGGTTAGGGTTAGGGTTAGACCATCTACACAAACTCTCTAGGCGCTCACTGTCCTGGATGAAAGCATCAGGTTAATGGCGGATGAATATTTCCATATTGATTGTGACCAGAATGCTAACAGAGGATGTGTAATGTCTGGTCCTTTGTTTCCTGTTTCCTGTTGTCAAACTCACCTCGTCTCTCGTTTCAGACGCTTCACTTCCTGCCCCTTGTGTGTTTCCCGTCTGTGTGATTGTCGACCCCGCCCTGATTGGCTTCACCTGTTCCTCATCATCCTTCCCTGTGTGTCCTTCTGTCTCTGTGTACCTTCATATCATACATCCCTTGTGATAGGTATTCCTGGTTTTTGATCTCCGAGTGTGTTTTTGACTTTGCCTTTTTGCCTACCCCTTTTTGGATTATCTGCCTGCCTTTTTGAACTGCCTACCCGTGTACCAAACCCTGCTTTGCCTGCCCCCTTCCTGGATTATCTGCCAACCCATTGACTGCCTCTCTGTGTACCGAATGTTTCTGAAAGTAAAGACTGTTCTATTGGATTTAAGGTTTTGTCTCCGAGTCGTTCATTTGAGTCCTCTGCCGAAGTAAAACAGTCATTACAGGATGAAAGAGACAAGGACTGCATTGAATATCTAAATTATGAAAGAAGGGAGAGAAAAATAAGAATAATACAATAAAACGGGTTCTCTGAATGCTACATGTAATTAAAAGAACAAAACCTTGGATGACAGAAAGCTGACCTTCATGAGTTGAGTGTTACAGCCACCAGAAAGGAGATAGGAAGGCATTCACACATCTGGAGGCGCACTGTATTTGATGATTAGATCATACACATGCATACACACACACACACACACACACACACACAGCTGGCTTTCATGTCACCCAATTATTGCAGTTCCAATGTTCACGTCAACCGCCTTTCAAGTTGGAGACTGAAGGTTTAAAAAAAAAAAAAAAAGCAGATTTGCATCGTCCCTCACTAATGTCATCAGAATTTTCTTTGAACCTACATTGATTTCCATCGTTCATAATTATTTAACTCATGTATCATATTAAATTAATCAGATAACGCGACAGTCGGTCGACAAAAACATCAAAGTCACGTGTAGCGAGTACAAAAAGATGCCAAAGATGCAGCATGTGGTTTTGGTGCGTTGCTGCCCCCTTTGGTCACTCTGAGCATTTGAAAAAACACACAATGGGCCGGTTTCACAGACAAGGCTTAATTGCCACTGAGGATGCTTTTTAGTCTAGGACTAGGCTTAAGCCTTGTCTGTGAAACCGACCCTGTATGCTATATGTTTTCTAATCGTGGCGAATGTGTGCCTATCCATGTAAACAAACCAAACGTACAAATCGTATGAGAAGGCCCGTGCTCAAACACGACTAACCAGATATATATATTTTTTGTCTGGACCAAAACAGCACACTTCACTGAGCATTCTTCATCATGTGATAGGATGAAGGATTTCGCTTCGTTGTTTTGCGGCCAAAAATGCTCGATTTTGCTGCAGCCTTTTATGTGGTAAAAATGGGCGATGACAGGTTAAAAATGCAAGCCCTCGCAACAACATTGTGAGGAACGGGTTGATTTTGCATTGAACTGCTGACAGACCGCTGAATCGCAAAAAAGCCACTAGAGGCAACAGGAACACATTTATAATGGACCGGATTTATACACATGGACTCGTAGAGCGTGGTGGCACAGGTGCAAGGCTCCTTTATTACCTCACTCCTTTATTCCCTCACTCCTTTATTCCCTCACTCCTTTATTACCTCACTCCTTTATTACCTCACTCCTTTATTACCTCACTCCTTTATTCCCTCACTCCTTTATTACCTCACTCCTTTATTACCTCACTCCTTTATTCCCTCACTCCTTTATTACCTCACTCCTTTATTACCTCACTCCCTTTATTACCTCACTCCCTTCATCTCACGTTCTCCCTCTTTTTCCTCAACCTGGAGCGAATTGTGGTGATGAGGTTTACCAAATTAACACACAAGCGCACACGCACGCAGGCATACACACACACACACACACACACACACACACACACACACACACCGCTAACGGTAATCCCCTGTGACGGACCGGTAAGGTCACCCCTCTGGCCGTGTGATAGGTTGGCCCCCGGGGGTTGTCGTGGAGACAGCCCAGACTCCGCCCTCTGTTCCCACCTGCCTGTCAGCACTCACCTCGCAGGGGTCCCCCTCCACCCCCCCCCCCCACCCCCCCGAGGGAAAAGAAAGAGAGGAAAGCGAGGGATGAAGTATTGGATGAGGAGATGAAGTGATGCGTTCAAACAGCCGTGTGAACAGGTTGATGTATCTGCTTTGTCTTCTGCTCCTGTTGAGTGCCTGACCTACCTCCACCTGACTCTAACCCCTACCGGTGCCATGGCAACCAGTCATCAGGTGTGTGTGTGTGTGTGTGTGTGTGTGTGTGTGTGTGTGTGTGTGTGTGTGTGTGTGTGTGTGTGTGGACGTGTGGACGTGTGTATGCGAGCAACAGAGAGGTGACTGTGAGTGGGTGCGGGAGATTGCAGTAAGTGTGTGTGTGTGTCTGTGTGTGTGTGTGTGTGTGTGTGTGTGTGTGTGTGTGTGTGTGTGTGTGTGTGTGTGTGTGTGTGGTGTGTGACAGAGATTCAGAAAGACATCTTGCAGTTCAGAGGGGAAATAATATATGATTTATACCTGAAATAGAAGTGAAATTGGTGGATGAATAATGAATATATAAAAGTATTGGTGCCTTCATATCCCCCCCCCCTCCTCCTCCTCCTCCCCCCTCCTCCTCCCCCCTCCTCCCCCCCCCCTCCTCCTCCCCCTCCCCCCCCCCCCTCCTCCTCCTCCTCCTCCTCCTCCTCATCCCCCTCTGTCTCTTTACAACAAAACAGATCCTGAAATCCCCCGTCTCTGGCAGGATTGTTCATTTCTCATCCTCTCCTCCCTCTCTCCTCCCTCTCTCCTCCCTCTCTCCTCCCCTGGGGGGCCGGTCGTCTCGGCTCAGCTCTGATTCTCCTAATGACATGACACACTGCTCCCTCCGCGGGCCCACAGGTCCAGAACCGTTGGAGAGTTTGCTCTGGCCTGCCTGATGTGGTCAGGTTTGGACTTATCTAGACTATTCTCAGCCACGTCTCCTAACCACTCGTCACACTACGATGAGGAGGAGGAGGAGGAGGAGGAGGAGGAGAGGGTGGGGTGAGATGGTGATGATGATGATGATGATCATGAAGAGAGGAGGAATGATGAAGATGACAGACTCCTGATTCTTGTCCACAGTCGTGCGTCTTTGTGAGGCCGAAGGCACGTAGGAGGACAAAGGATACACTCCCTTTATGCCGCTCAGCAGAACACAACAGTACTCTGCTGAGGCTCGACTACGCCTTTGACGTCTCTGTGTGTGTGAAGCAACCTTGAGCTGGAAGATGTTAATACGGCCTGTTCTCAACATGATTCTTTTGATATAAACAAACTCGGTCGTGGATAAGAGCTTTCGATCCGCACAATAGGGCGTGTGTGGGTGTGTGTATACTACAAATGGATGCACTGCTATAGGTCACTTTCGATAAACGCCAATTTAAATGTTCTTTTTCTCTCTCTCTCTCTCTCTCTCTCTCTCTCTCTCCATTACTCTCTCTCTCTCTCCATTTGGCTGCAGGTGGTTTTCTGGTCGGAGAGAGAGAGAGAGAGAGAGAGAGAGAGAGAGGGGGGGGGAGAGAGAGAGGGAGGGGAAAGTGTTATCAGTGTAGCCCAGGGATGACACCATCTGGCTGGGACGGGAACAGAGGGCGGGGGTGGTGAATGGAGGGAGGGAGGGAGGGAGGGAGGGTAGATGGGGCTGTCTGGTACAGAGATGTGGGGGGAGAGATGAAAGTGAGGATGTCAGGTAGAGAGTGAGATGGGAGATGGGGGTTCAGAGGTTCTGTTCAGAGAGATGTACTGTAGACTGTTGAGGGAGCGAGGGATGGCTGGGTGGAGAGGTTCAGGGAGGGAGGGAGGGAGGGAGGGATGGCTGGGTGGAGAGGTTCAGGGAGGGAGGGAGGGAGGGATGGCTGGGTGGAGAGGTTCAGGGAGGGAGGGAGGGAGGGATGGCTGGGTGGAGAGGTTCAGGGAGGGAGGGAGGGAGGGATGGCTGGGTGGAGAGGTTCAGGGAGGGAGGGAGGGAGGGATGGCTGGGTGGAGAGGTTCAGGGAGGGAGGGAGGGAGGGATGGCTGGGTGGAGAGGTTCAGGGAGGGAGGGAGGGAGGGATGGCTGGGTGGAGAGGTTCAGGGAGGGAGGGAGGGAGGGATGGCTGGGTGGAGAGGTTCAGGGAGGGAGGGAGGGAGGGAGGGAGGGATGGCTGGGTGGAGAGGTTCAGGGAGGGAGGGAGGGAGGGATGGCTGGGTGGAGAGGTTCAGGGAGGGAGGGAGGGAGGGATGGCTGGGTGGAGAGGTTCAGGGAGGGAGGGAGGGAGGGATGGCTGGGTGGAGAGGTTCAGGGAGGGAGGGAGGGAGGGATGGCTGGGTGGAGAGGTTCAGGGAGGGAGGGAGGGAGGGATGGCTGGGTGGAGAGGTTCAGGGAGGGAGGGAGGGAGGGAGGGATGGCTGGGTGGAGAGGTTCAGGGAGGGAGGGAGGGAGGGGGTGCCTGTTGAGAGAGATGTGGACTGTGTAGGGGAATGGAGAGGTGGAGGCAGGGAGGCAGGGAGGCAGGGAGGCAGGGAGGGAGGGAGGCAGGGAGGGAGGCAGGGAGGGAGGCAGGGAGGCAGGGAGGCAGGGAGGCAGGGAGGCAGGGAGGGAGGCAGGGAGGGAGGCAGATTGTAGCTGGCAAAGAGGTGCATGGCTGGAGACAGACAGACAAATACACAGACAGACAGACAGACAGACAGACAGACAGACAGACAGACAGACAGACAGACAGACAATACCCGTTTTCCCAAAGTGTGAACTGAGGTGTGTACTCCCCTATAGATTTAAAGACACAATACATAACATATAAAACAACCAAAAAAACATCACCCACAGACACAGAGACGGATCCACCTTGAGGGCTTTTCTGCACTTTAACCACTAGGGGGGGCAGGGCGGGAGCGGCATGTCACAGGACTGAGTGGATGGAGAGGTCTCTACTAAGAAGAGAGAGGGAGGGGGGGGGGGTGAGAGAGTGAGGGGGGGGGGTGAGAGAGAGAGAGAGAGAGGGAGGGGGGGTGAGAGAGTGAGAGAGAGAAAGACAGAGGGAGAGAGTGAGAGAGAGAGGGGGGGGTGAGAGGGAGAGAGAGAGAGAGAGGGAGGGGGGGCGAGAGAGTGAGTGAGAGAGAGAGAGACAGAGGGAGAGAGTGAGAGAGAGAGGGGGGGGTGAGAGGGAGAGAGAGAGAGAGAGACAGAGGGAGAGAGAGAGAGAGAGAATGCCTCTAGCAATCAGCTCAGCAGTGACAAAAGCTGGCAAAGGAGACAGAGATGAAGGGAGAGAAGTAGAGAGAGAGAGAGGGAGAGAAAGAGAGGGAGAGAGAGAGAGAGAGAGAGAGGGAGAGACCGAAAAAAAAATAATCCCGAGTGATCAGCTGAGCAGTGAGAAAGTGGGCAAAAGAGACAGAGTTGAAGGGAGAGAAGGAGAGAGAGAGAGAGAGAGAAGGAGAGAGAGTGTTTGTGTTCTTTCTGTGCACAAAGGAGGCCTTTACACAACTCTGCATGCAGGGTCTCAACTGGATGCTTGTCTCCATGACCGCCATCTTGTTTATTTCTTGGATCCCACACTTCACTGCCATGTAAGGCAACTGGTTCAATTACTGAATTCAGACTTTTGAGCCAGGTCTGAATTGTGATATCTATTTGATATTGTGTTTCTTTTGATGGCCCTTCTTGATTTCTTGTCCACTTCATTCACGGCCAGGCAGAAATCACCTGTCCATCTTATATTTACTCCCAGACAGGTGACATTTTAGTTTTTCCAATTGGGAATTAATTTACCTGAGAGTTGGAAGGTTTTTGGAAGGTCATGACCCTAGCCTAGACAGATGACTTCTGCATGGCTGTGAATGAAGTGAAAGAGAAAGCAAGAAGAGCCATCAAAAGAAACACAATATCAAATAGATATCACAATTCAGACCTGGCTCAAAAGTCTGAATTCAGTAATTGAACCAGTTGCCTTACATGGCAGTGGAGTGTGGGATCCAAGAAATAAACAAGATGGCGGTCATGGAGACAAGCATCCAGTTGAGACCCTGCATGCAGAGTTGTGTAAAGGCCTCATTTGTGCACAGAAAGAACACAAACACTACCTGCAGGGCAGAATTAGGCCGATATCCATTATTAATTAAATTCAGAAAGGAGCCATACAATTCTTCAAAAACAAGTGACCCCCCACTACCTTTACAAAGCCCTAGAATGCCAAGAGTTGAGCATTGAAAAGAGGCCCCTCAGCAGTTCAGTGTGTGTGTGTGTGTGTGTGTGTGTGTGTGTGTGTGTGTGTGTGTGTGTGTAACGCCCTACAAGGTCGAAATTCGGGCCCCTCCCTCCCTCCAAACAATAAATCAAATCTAATGCGTCAGCCACTGAATCACAAAGTAAGTATCATTTGAAAGTTTAGAAGTACCAGCTAAAGACTATATAGTGTAGCTATAGATAGTATTCATTACACCCCTTTCATTGTTTTATTATTATTATTATTATTATTATTATTATTATATTATATTGTATTGTTGATTTGTTTGATTGTTGTTGAACTAGGAGCTAGATTCCAAAAGCATTTCACTATATCACTTACGGCTGTACGCGATGTACGTGACCAATCACATATGAATTGATTTTTGATGTGATTTCATATTATTTGGCATGAATAGACTGGTTTTACGCACGACTCTAAACTTTCTGTCGAGGCTTTGAGAGAGGACCGCTCATTGCGCGGGCTTAACGGCTAGAGGCCAATAAACCTCTGTACACTCTAAAAGAATCCTTTGGTTGCTGATTAGTAGGCTAAGCTTTTACTTCGAAAAAAAAGATTGGGGAGGTGGACTCATTTTACAATCTGCAACGTCTGCAAAATGTCCAACTTCACTGAACAAGTGAATGCATTATTGCAGCCAACCAACAGCCCAAACATGGCAACATGGCAACATGGCAACATGGCAACATGAAACATGAAAAAACGTTATAGGCTAAACATGAGAAAACCAATGAACATTCCTCCTTTAGAACATACGAGCTCTAATGTCTGCACCTCACAATCTGATAGTCTCTCGATAGGCAGCCGCGTGCTGCAGTTTCAGCACCGGACAGCGATCATCGTAAATGAAATGAAATGTAATCAAATGAAATCAGCAGGGCGAGAGACTGATCTCCTGACGTAGTCCTGTTGTCTTGTGACTTATATGCCTACTCTTTGCCTATGCACTGCGTCGCCTGCCATTGTCTCGTCCTGTCTTGTGTGTGTGTGTGTGTGTGTGTGTGTGTGTGTGTGTGTGTGAACGCGTGTCATATGTTTCCCCGCGGTGCATCAAGAGCAAATAATGATTAGCAGAAATCACGGAAGGCTCCGTGCGGTGCCGCGCGCCTACCCTCGGTGCTCCGACGCCCCACGGAGAACCGAATGACATAACGGAGACGGTCTCTCTAGAGCACGCGCAGTAGTGGGCCTATACCTGCTCGATAGGGAGACGACAACCGCATCCGGTAACACCTGAGGGAAAGAAGAAAGAGCTAATTTTACCGAGCCACTTTTACAGCGCGAGAGTCCACTTCATACCCACTGTGTAGTGTGTGTGTGTGTATGTGTGTGTGTGTGTGTGTGTGTACACTTCATACCCACCCACTTATGACCCGGACAACCGCTGCCACGCGCTCTGCCCTTTCATCTGCTGGCGCGAGTTGCACTCAGCAGTGCTAACTTTATAATAACCCCCCACTCCAGTCCCCCCCCCCCCCCCCCCCCGCCGCCCGCCTCCAGTCGGCTGAAAGTCCAGGGCCGTTTTGTGTGACCTTCCAGCCTCAGGCTATTGTATTGAAGCCACTGTCCTGCTTATTACAACTGCCTTCCACACACAGCCTTCACATAGCCTTCAGCGAGCCTCCCTCACGCTCCCGTTTCAAAAACCTCTGATTCGGTCCAACGAGCTTCTCCCTCGGGGCCCGCACCACAGGTGGGTGCGTGCGTGGGCGGGAGGGAACACGGAGGGAGCCGAGCAGAAGCAGAGCGCGAGGAGTTCTATCTGAGGGCGCGAGAAGAGAACGCAGGGGGGCGAAACCTGCCCGGCAACACCGTAGTGACATCGGAGCAATGTCACGTTACTCCACCGAATATGAATAGCCTCCCCTGCTACCCGGGGACGGTCACTCTCCTAAAGACCCTAAACATAGACAGACAGACAGACAAACAGACCGAGACCCTAACGTCGAAACATAGCCAGCATTACGCGTCCTGTGAGCCTTGATGAACATTGAAACCATGCAGAAAGGGCCTTGGGCGGACTGATTCACTTTTTATCCAACAGCGAACTCATCGGTGATTTTACCCGACTGACGAGGGATTATAACAGAAAGCCAGGTCGGTTGGGACTGGGAACTGGGAGCTGTGCACTTGTCATGCACGACTCCATCCCATAGGCAAGGAGGGGACACTCTCTCACTCGTGTGGATCCACTTGCACCATCTCCACCCCAGAGAACCAGAGAGGTGGGAGGCAGAAAGTTAAGAGGGAGAGCCGGCGAGAAGCCGGCGCGCAGCCCCCCTGAGTAGACTCGAATTTTTCTTCTCAGCTCTCGGTACCTACATCTGATATCGGTCTCTCAGATAGTATCGACCGGCATATCACACCTGATGCTAGTTGAGTGAGTTGTCAAGTGGTAATTGTAACCCTAGAGTTAGAGAAACACGGGGATACGGAGAGCGCAGCTCGATGGATAGAGATTGAGCGCGGCACAGAGACAGCGCAATAGTCTGCTCTACCTCAAGCAGAAAGATACGAAAATGCACATTTTTGGATATCTACTAACTTTCGTTTTTTCTGGATTTTGGTTTAACCTAACACAGAACAGGGAGAGAAGGACTTTTTAAAGACCTATAGGCTATTTTCTTTAAAGGTCCGTCACGTTCTCTGGCTGTAAGTCTGAAATACTTTTCTCGTTCCCCTTTTATTTGTAGGCTGTACATTAGAAATTCCATTTGGTTCTTTTGCCAAACCAATATTTTCTATTGCTCTATTCTAAATTCTGTTGATTATTGGAAGCGTGAAACATTTACACTATTTGTTATTTCAACAATTGGACATTTGTAAAAGTCAGGAGCTGGACGAAATGTGCACTTTGAAGTGATTTAACAGTGATGTTGATAGTAGACTAACGTATTTAGTTTGCCTCAAATATTTAGTTTGCTTCATACATTTTGTCTTTCTAACTATTTCACATTATACGTTTTCCTTGGGACACTGGATCAACGTTTAACCTCTCAGTCGGATAGTTTATGATGTTGCCTAAAACCAAAAATTGAGGTGGTACGATGCGATACGACGTAGGAAAAACCTTCAGTTAACGTGCGTCCCGTCCGCGGCACTCCTGTCTAATGCACCGTGCGTAAAAAGATGAAGCGGTTTTAATTTGCGGCTTTAAGAAGATATTCATAGAGTCAAACAGGCCTGGGAGGCGATGATGTTCTCTTTCAAGGTTAATTATCATTAAGGTCTTTAAGGGAATAATTAGGGTGCGCGGAGACGTTTTCGTTGTGTTTTGTCAGAATGGTTTAACCTCAGAGCAGTCATTAATAATAGCATTTAGCCGACATGTAACTGAATAAAGGCGACGTTTCTCGTCATGTTTAGGGCTTGGGGTAGGTAACTGACGCGCAAGGGAAATAGAAACAGGCCGAAAGGCATTCTCTAAGATTGCTCATTTTACAGTAGAGAATGTGTGTGTGTGTGTGTGTGTGTGTGTGTGTGTGTGTGAGTGTGTGAATGTGTGTGTGTGTTTGTGTGTGTTTGTGTGTGTGAGTGTGTGTGTGTGTGTGTGTGTGTTTGTGTGTGTGTGTGTGTGTGTGTGTGTGTGAGTGTGAGTGTGTGTGTGTGTGTGTCTGTGTGTGTGTGTGTGTGTGTGTGTGTTCGTGTGTTTGTGTGTGTGTGTGTGTGTGTGTGAGTGTGTGTGTGTGTGTGTGTGTGTGTGCATGTGCGCACTGACCCGCAAGGAAAAGAGAAACACCCCAAAAGGCATTCTCTGAGATTGCTCATTTGACAGGAGAAAATGTGCTGTTAAAGAGAAAACTAAGATTGTGTGTGTGTGTGTGTGTGTGTGTGTGTGTGTGTGTGTGTGTGTGTGTTCTTGGAATCCCTGTGTGTTTCACTACCAACCCACCATGTGATATCAGTGGGCAATCTGATGTCTTAATGTCAAGCACTGCAGTGGGAAGTGAGTCTCAGAATACGCACGCACGCACGCACACACACACGTACACACACACACGCACGCACGCACGCACGCACACACACACGTACACACACACACGCACGCACGCACGCACACACACACGTACACACACACACACACACGCACGCACGCACGCACGTACACACGCACGCACGGAACAGAGACACTCCTGTATCCACCAATGTGTGTGTTGTCGTGGTGTGTGTGTGTTGTCGTGGTGTGTGTGTGTGTGTGTGTGTGTGTGCGTGCTGGGGGGTTATGAAACACTCTGACTTCTGGAAATGTACTGAAAACTAACCAATAAAAGTTACTTTTCTTTGTCCACACAGACTACAGTCAACTGAACCTGAAGGCCCCTCCTCTCCTCCCCTCTCTCACTCCTCTCCTCCCCTCTCTCACTCCTCTCCTCCCCTCTCTCACTCCTCTCCTCCTCTCCTCCCCTCTCTCACTCCTCTGTTCCTCTCCTCCCCTCTCTCACTCCTCTGTTCCTCTCCTCCCCTCTCTCACTCCTCTGTTCCTCTCCTCCCCTCTCTCACTCCTCTGTTCCTCTCCTCCCCTCTCTCACTCCTCTTTTTCTTCTCCTCTCCTCTCCTCTCTCTCAATCCCCTCTCCTCCACTCTGCCCTCACTGTAGTATACAACCTACCCCATCAGTCACAGATCCAAGATCAGCCTCCACTCTCCAAACCCAACATCAACCATTGGAAAGAGAAACGCAACACTGACCCAAAACCAGTGACTGGGGGTACCCTATCCCCCCACCCCTTAACCCCCGACCCCCCTTTATGGCCACCATGGATCCCCTAGACGGGACAGACTGGGTGCCCCTCCTGGGGGACCCCACCAACGGCTCCTCCGCATCCCTCTCCTCCTTCTCTTCCTCATCCCCCTCTTCTTCCTTCTTCCCCAACGCGTCCTCCAACGTGTCCTCTCAGAGCGCGCCCTTCCACGGGAGCAGCACCCTGATGACCGCCATCATCTCCCTGACCGTGTTCGTGGTCGGCTTGACCGGGAACACCCTCGCCATCTACGTGGTCCTGCGCTACGCCAAGATGAAGACCGTGACCAACATCTACATCCTGAACCTGGCGGTGGCGGACGAACTGTACATACTGGGGCTTCCCTTCCTGACCACGCAGAACGTGCTCTCCTATTGGCCGTTCGGCTCCTTCCTGTGTCGCGTGGTCATGACCGCGGACTCCCTCAACCAGTTCACCTCCATCTTCTGCCTCACGGTCATGAGCATCGACCGCTACCTGGCCGTGGTCCACCCCATACGGAGTACAAAGTGGAGGCGGCCACGTGTGGCCAAGGTGGTGAGCGCGGCGGTGTGGGCGGTGTCGTTCGTGGTCGTCCTGCCCGTGGTCGTGTTCTCGGACGTCCAGGACACGTTCAACTCGTGCAACATGATCTGGCCGGAACCTCATGACATGTGGTCGACGGCGTTCATCCTCTACACGGCCACGCTGGGGTTCTTCGGACCGCTCTTGGTCATCTGCCTCTGCTACCTGCTCATCGTGGTCAAGGTCCGTAACGTCATAGAATTCTGTGATGTAACGTTCTGTTTTTTGATTGGTCACTTTAAGCTGCTTTTCTGTGTTGTTTGGTTACTCGTCACGGTTGCGATTGTCGTGAGATTTGTCCTCCCTGCTTGGTAAAAAAGTATTTGAAAAAAAAGTTATTTGTTTTGTTTTATTTTGGACCCTCTCTTTTCAATGTGGAAAGTTTTCTGATCCTTGTGGTAATGAATCAAACAGCAATTTTTGTTGTTGTTGTTGTTGTTTTTTGTTGTTGTTGTTGTTTTTTGTTGTTGCCGAATTTCGTTTTTGCGTACATTCTGTGCTTCATTCGTCATATTGAAATATTTGAGCTGTGCTTGATTTCGACTGCTTTGCAACCTGACGTGGTTTGAACCCAGGTTTCCCTCCTTGCCATCCAGACATAGACACAGAGAAAAGTCAGCTTATCCATCCAAGAGTGACACTGGGTTCATAAGTCTCCATTGAGTGATGCCGCTGCACGGTAAAACAGCTTACACCGACTAGCTGATTTCACAGATAAGCTGGAATAGTACTAAAAAATGCAATATCAAGCACACTTCAAAGACCTTCATGTACTGCATTTGACATAGGTTAGTGTTACCAAGATGAAACAAGATACTAACATAGGCTACAATACATATATGAACCAGGTCTACGGTTTAGATCAGTCTCATCATCATTAGCAACACCAGGATGAACCCATGTACTGATCACCATCATCATCATCATCATCATCACCATCACCATCATCATCATCACCATCATCATCATCACCATCACCATCACCATCATCATCATCATCACCATCATCATCATCACCATCATCATCATCATCACCATCATCACCATTATCATCATCATCATCATCATCACCACCATCATCATCATCATCACCATCACCATCATCATCACCATCATCATCATCACCATCATCTTCATCATCATTAGGTGAAATCTTCGGGGGCGCGTGCCGGCTTCACCAAGCGGCGTCGCTCGGAGCGGAAGGTGACGCGCATGGTGGTGGTGATCGTGGTGGTCTTCGTCCTCTGCTGGCTGCCCTTCTTCATCATCAACATGGTCAACCTGGTGGTCATCATCCCGGAGTCCAGCGTCACCGCCGGCGTCTACTTCTTCTCCGTCATCCTGTCCTACGTCAACTCCTGCGCCAATCCGCTGCTCTACGGCTTCCTCTCCGACAACTTCAAGCAGAGCTTCCGGAAGGTTCGGTTGAATTCAGTTTGTTTGGATTTGATTCGGTTCAATTCGACTTAGGGTGATGTGTCTTCTTGTCTCATGTCTTTGCTACGCTTTGCCCGAGCCTGTATACCCAGAGCCGTACATACACTCACAGAACACTTTATTAGGAACACTATACTAATACTGGGTAGGGCCTCCCTTTATTAGGAACACTATACTAATACTGGGTAGGGCCTCCCTTTATTAGGAACACTATACCAATACTGGGTAGGGCCTCCCTTTATTAGGAACACTATACTAATACTGGGTAATACTCCCTTTATTAGGAACACTATACTAATACTGGGTAGGGCCTCCCTTTATTAGGAACACTCTACCAATACTGGGTAGGGCCTCCCTTTATTAGGAACACTATACTAATACTGGGTAATACTCCCTTTATTAGGAACACTATACTAATACTGGGTAGGGTCTCCCTTTGCTCTCAAAACAGCCTCAATTCTTTGTGGCATTGATTCCACAAGATGTTGGAAACATTCCTTTGGGATTCTGGTCCATGATGACATGATTGCATCACGCAATTCCTACAGATTTTTCAGGTGCACTTTCAAGCTGTGAATCTCCCGTTCTACCACATCCCAAAGGTTTTTCTATTGGATTCAGTTCCGGTGACTGGGAAGGCCACTGAAGAACACTGAACTCATTGTCATGTTCATGAAACCAGTTTGAGACGGCTTTTGCTTTGTGACATGGTGCATTATCATGCTGGAAGTAGCCATTAGAAGACGGGTCAATTGTGGCCATGAAGGGATGCACATGGTCAGCAACAATACTCAAATAGGCTGTGGCATTCAAGCGATGATTGATTGGTATTAACGGGCTCAAAGTGTGCCAAGAAAACATTCCCCCCACCATTCCCCCACCTCCACCATGAGAAGGAGTACAGGTGTTCCTAATAAAGTGTTCAGTGAGTGTATACATACACAAGTTCAGCAAACTCTTTTTGATATACAGAACTTTTAATGATTACCATTTTGGCACCAAAGGCTTTGTAATATTTAAATTCCAAAGGAAGTGCCCATCAGTATGCTATAACACCTCAAGGAAGGGCCCATCAGTATGCTATAACACCTCAAGGAAGGGCCCATCAGTATGCTATAACACCTCAAGGAAGGGTAGAAACGAGCTGAATAAATCTAACAGCAATGAGAGAAGAAGGGAATGCGGCTTTCCTTTTTAGCAAGTTTTGAGTTACCAGTAGTCAGCATCTCGCCTTGGGTGTGCTTCCTGAGTTCCTTTAATACATTAGAGTCACGGTTCCATCTGGCCACCAGTGCGAGGCGGAGATCGCCCCCCCCCCCCCCCCCCAGAGACAATGGACTCCCGGGTGTTGCTAATCGCTAACTAAGGACCCTTCCTTATAAGAAGTGTTTTGTTTTT
>NW_028152957.1:12500-15000 GCF_951799395.1 Argentina silus | reverse complement strand
CTTCCTCTCTCTCTTCTTCTCTCTTTCTCTCTCTCCTCTCTTTCTCTCTCTCCTTCTCTCTCTCTCTCTCTCCTTCTCTCTTTCTCTGTCTCTTTCTCTCTCTCCTTCTCTCTCTCTCTCTCTCTCTCTCTCCTTCTCTCTTTCTTTCTCTCCTTCTCTCTCTCTCTCTCCTTCTCTCTTTCTTTCTCTCCTTCTCTCTTTCTCTCTCTCCTTCTCTCTCTCTTTCTCTCTCTCCTTCTCTCTTTCTCTCTCCTTCTCTCTTTCTCTCTCTCCTTCTCTCTTTCTCTGTCTCTCTCTGCTAGCCCATTCAGACGTGATCTTTCTATCAGATGGAGCGCAGGGAGGCACTTTCCTCTGGTAATCCCACCATCACAATACCAAAACACAGCCTTTTACACCCCACATGCTGTCTGCTACACAGCCTGCCTCCCACTGGAGACACACACACACACACACACACACACAGAGCATAGCGAGTCAGGTGAGACTTTCTGTCCCTGAGAACATTGCACTCAATAACATCAGAACCAGAGCTGCAGAACCGTGGAACAGAGACAAACTAGGAAAACAAAATCCTCCAATCGGGGAGCTCAGAGCTGCGTGGCGAATTTTCTGCCTGCCCGGATCACTGCGTCTGAGAATGCACAACACACACACACACGCGCACACACACACACACACACACACACACACACACACACACACACACACACACACACACACACACACACACACACACACACACACACACACAGACAGCCCTGCCTGGATCACTGCACTCTGTGGCACTTTCAGGAGGGAACTCACAGGAGCTGTCAATCCAAAAGCACTGAGGTTTACCACAGCAACACAACAACCATGATTAGCCCACACACACACACACACACACACACACACACACACACACACACACACACACACAGACACACACACACAAACACACACACACACACTCACACACACACACACACACACACACACACACACACACACAGACACACACACACACCCACAGACACACACACCCCCCCCCCCCACACACACACACACACTCACACACACACACTCACACACACACACACACAAACACACACACACATACACACACACTCACTCCCCAGCCACTGTTTCTGCTCCTCCTCCTCTCTCTCTCACACTCTGGCGTTTTAAAACTCTTCAGAGTTTCTGACACTGAACAGAGAAGTGGAATGGAACTTATGAGTTATTGATCAAATCAATCAGCCCAGCGTTCCAGACAGATAAACCTCTTATCTGGCCTTCGAGGGGCCGCGCCTCCGTCTGTGGGAAACCTGACACCTCTGGCCACCGCCGCCAAACTCACTTCCAGGTTCCCCACAACAACATCCTCCCTGATCACAATATTACCCCCAGAAATCCACTTGGGCACAATCTGAAGAGGGAGAATCGATGGTTTTACTCCGCTAGAAAATCGGAATGTCATCATTTTCTCATTCCTCTGTCATTTCTAACCAGAAAGTTAACCTGTCTGTCCGACCGTCCGTCCGTCCAAAAGACTGTCTGTCTGTCTGTCTGTCTGCCTGTATGTCTGCCTGTCTGTCTGCCTGCCTGCCTGCCTGCCTGCCTGCCTGCCTGCCTGTCTGTCTGCCTGCCTGCCTGTCTGCCTGCCTGCCTGCCTGTCTGCCTGTCTGTCTGTCTGTCTGTCTGTCTGTCTGTCTGCCTGTTTGCCTGCCGACCTGCCTGTCTGTGTGTCTGCCTGTCTGCCTGTCTGCCTGCCTGCCCGTTTGCCTGCAAACCTGCCTGTCTGTCTGTCTGCCTGTCTGTCTGTGTGTGTGTGTGTGTGTGTGTGTGTGTGTGTGTGTGTGTGTGTGTGTGTGTGTGTGTGTGTGTGTGTGACAGTCCTCATGTGCTGTGTGTAACAGTGTACCATACAGTAGATGCAGCCCCAAGTAAATGGTTGTTCCATTGTGTTTGTCCATCTATGCAGAGAGAGAGAGAGAGAGAGAGAGAGAGAGAGAGAGAGAGAGAGAGAGAGAGAAGATTCCAGTGGTTCAAGAGTCCACACTTTCCCATCTCTCCTCCCTCTCTCCCCTCTCCCTCCACCCTCTCTCCCCCCTCTCTCTCACCCCTATTGTAGAGGCTGATATGTTTCTCTGAGGGATATGTTTAATAATTCATGCTGAATCAAAATAAACCCATATGTTCCACAGGGGAAGAGCTATATTGGTAATGCAACGCCTTGTTTACATAACATATCTAAAAGATCGACCCGTCCCTCACTAGCCAATCACATCAAGAGATGGGCAGTCACATGTACTCTGGCCAATCACATCATGAGATGGGCAGTCACATGTTCTCTAGCCAACCACATCAAGAGATGGGCAGTCACATGTCATTAGTTTGGGAATGTCCAGTTATCACAGACAGTACTTGAACCAACAACGTTGTCAAAACTGATGATCAATACAGCAAGTAACCCAAAGAACATCCCGGGAGGTATCTCACTAAGTTAAATACAGCA
>NW_028152957.1:0-2500 GCF_951799395.1 Argentina silus | reverse complement strand
AGCCTCTGAAGTGAAACCACAAGAGATTCTCAAAGCATTTTAGGAAACAGTTGGCAATGCTTGTTTAATTGCATATACATGTGCAGGTTTGCACATACACAGACACACACGCCCACCCACGCACACACACACACACACACACACACACACAGACCAAGAATCTATTCCCAATACTAACGACTGCCAAATCTTCCAGACTAGTTTGCACCCTCTTGTTGTACGTTTGAGAGTCAGAACACAGCAAGCTGCCAATTACATCATGTTCTCTTATGGGGTAAAACACACACTGAGGACACTGTGGATCACACACACACACACACACACACACACACACATACACACAAACACACATACGCACACACACACACACACACACACACACACACACACACACACACACACTCACACACACACATACACACACACACACACACACACACACACACACATACGCACACACACACACACACACACACACACACACACACACACACTCACACACACACACACACACACATGCACACACCTTGCAGGACCACAGTGAAGGAGCTCTGACTGGGTCCTGGAGAGAATGAGCTTCATGTGGTCCACTGATTAACATAAAGATACTCTGATGAAGTAACAGCCTGTGTGTGTGTGTGTGTGTGTGTGTGTGTATGTGTGTGTGTGTGTGTGTGTGTGTGTGCGTATGTGTGTGTGTATGTGTGTGTGTGTGTGTGTGTGTGTGTGTGTGCGTATGTGTGTGTGTATGTGTGTGTGTGTGTGTGTGTGTGTGTGTATGTGTGTGTGTGTGTGTGTGTGTATGTGTGTGTAGGTGTGTATGTGTGTGTGTGTGTGTGTGTGTGTGTGTGTGTGCGTATGTGTGTGTGTATGTGTGTGTATGTGTGTGTGTGTGTGTGTATGTGTGTGTGTATGTGTGTGTGTGTGTGTGTGTGTGTGTGTGTATGTGTGTGTGTGGGGGGGGGGGCACTGATTAACATATAAGTACTCTGATGAAGCTTGAGGAAACATGTTAAACAGCCTGTGTGTGGGGGGGTGGGGGGGTGGGGCTCCCCGCCCTGAATAGAAATGTTCCCCGAGGTGGGGCTTGTGTGTGTGTGTGTGTGTGTGTGTGTGTGTGTGTGTGTGTGTGTGTGTGTGTGTGTGTGTGTGAGGTGCAGGATGTAAACACTTTAGAGGGTACTGAGGTGCTCCGTCTGAATCCCAAACGAGGAGAAGAGGAGAGGAGATAAGGGACATCTGCTGCCGCTCTGTGAGGGGGCTGAGGAGGTGTGTGTGCGTGTGTGTCTGTGTGTGTGTCTGTGTGTGTGTCTGTGTGTGTGTGTGTGTGTGTGTGTGTTTGTGTGTGTGTGTGTGTGTGTGTGTGTGTGTGTGTCTGTGTATGTGTCTGTGTATGTGTCTGTGTGTGTGTGTGTGTGTGTGTGTGTGTGTGTGTGTGTGTGTGTGTGTACAGTAGATCAGTCCAGGGGGTTTCCCATTAGCAGAGTGATTGCAACACTCAGAACACAACCTCTCAGCTGCTCTGAGAAACATGATGACCAGAATAGTCAAACATACACTGCTGGTATAAATGATTCATCACACACACACACACACACACACACACACACACACACACCATCTCTAACCCCAGGCTGAGAGCATTAGGCAACCCTGCAGCCAAACTAACTCTTATTCATTCTTCATTCATAGACACATATACAAGAGGAGCCCGTGGATGGTGGAGAAACCAGGTCAGGAGAACAGCACCTGATACCATCAATAGAGAGATGATACACACACACACACACACACACACACACACACACACACACACACACACACACACACACACGAGAACAACAGTGACCTCCATCCCTCTGTTCTAAGAGGTGTATATAATCAGTGTGAAAGTTCCCTGGTGTGGAGCTCTGCTCTTATTAATCACTGCAACCACATCTCCCTGAGCACTCAGAATACAAAACTCTACTACACACACACACACACACACACACACACACACACACACACACATCCACACAAATGTACACTCACAGACACACACGCACACGTGCGAACGCACACACACACGTGTACACATGCAGACAGACACACACTCACTCTCACGCTCACAGTCACGCTTACGGTCACGCTCATCCACGCTCACCCACAGACACACACACACACACACACATACACACACACACACACACATACCCCCCCCCCCTTCCTTCCTTCTGTCACTTCCAACACTTCCAGCCCTGACACACTTGTTTGCATGAATCAATCTCACTCCCTCCTTCCCTCTCACCTCCCAGCAATGGTCTTTTCCATCTGTCACCCCCTCCTCCTCCCCCTCTCCACCACGTCCTCCCCCGTCCCCCCCCGCTGTGATGGTTAAGTCCATCAGTCACACGCCTCTCCCTCTGCCTGGCCAGGCCTGGATGCTTCCATCCAGACTATAATCCATTTAAGAGGGGGGATCTGGGCTGACAGGGAGGCAGGGTGCTCTGGCAGGACT
>NW_028152959.1:42500-51310 GCF_951799395.1 Argentina silus | reverse complement strand
GCTCTGTGTTTGTGCAGGATGCTTATTTTCAACCGATATGCACCCATACTTGATATAATATTTACTACAGAAAATCACATACTGCTCAATGTATGATAATATCTCACCCTGTCTGTCTGTGGTCGTACACTTCACGTCCCTTACACAATAACACATTAGACATGGTTGTTGCTCCACAAAGTAGTATGTGTGTGTGTGTGTGTGCACGCGTGTGCGTGTGCGTGCGTGTGCGTGCGTGTGCGTGTGCGTGCGTGCGTGCATGCAAGCAAGTGTGCGTGTGTAATAACTGAGCTATCATTGGATACAACAAGGGACACCCTTCACATTGAGCTCTGTGTATGTCACAGCTGATGAAGAAGAATTGGGGGATTTGTAGTTTACTTCAAATAGCTGACTGAATACTGAAACTTCACAATGTTGTTACACACACACACAACATAGCTTTAAGTGTTTAAAAACATCTGTGTTAACCCTACACTGAGCTAGAATCATAACTATCTCCTTAACAATTATTATAATACTACTAGCTAGCTGACATTGTCTAGTCTAGTCTACCTGCAACAACAAATAGAATGGAACGGTTAAGATGTACATTCAGTAAATAAATAAACGTTTTGCTTCTTGTAGAAAGCTAAAAACATCTCACAGTACCCCTCCCCAACAGGGTTGTTCTAGCCAGGCTTTTTAGTTTTAGTTTTGATACATTTTCCCTCAAAGCACCTGACTAGCATCAACCCATGACCCTCCTGTCATGTGACGTTCTAGCTGTTTTGTGTTTGTTTTGTCCTTGTTTATGTTTTGTTTTTGTTTATGTCCGTGATGCCAAATGTAATAAGTGCCCATAGGAGATTGTCTTTGTTTTTGTGTGCTTAGGTCTTATTAAAAACAGCAAGTGTGATGATTATGCAATTTGAACTCATTTTTTGTACATAAACCAGAATCCTTGCGGCATCACAATAAACTGTGCTGTTCCAGTTTGATTTAATTTAATTTCCAGTCCTTGAAATGTTTACATACAAGGATTGTTAGTTATGGCCCTGTAGCTCCAATCTGTTAGGAATGTCACACAAATGGTAGAAACAACATTGATATGGTTTCCCCCCCCTCATAGATTCATTGATATGGTTTCCCCCCCTCATAGATTCATTGATATGGTTTCCCCCCCCTCATAGATTCATTGATATGGTTTCCCCCCCCTCATAGATTCATTGATATGGTTTCCCCCGCCTCATAGATTCATTGATATGGTTCCCCCCCCCTCATAGATTCATTGATATGGTCCCCCCCCCCTCATAGATTCCAACTTTATTATTCTGGTAAACACACCCTAAACAAGTCGACAGTAAACAGTAAACATGTTATGAATTATGAACGGATTATGCCGTGCCCCTGCTTGTGTGAATTGGTGACAATTATTCAGACATGTTTTGTGGATTAATGAGAGAGAATAAAAAGGTTTGGTGTGGACAAACAGCCTGATTTGCAGAAAGTGTAACAGGTGGAGCTTATAGGTCCGTAGGAGAAACCTGTTGTTTATGAGGGGCTGCACATATGACTACAGCTCAAACAGGACAGTAGATATGCTTCTTCAAAGTTTGGAATTGTAGTTGTTACTATAGCGCCCCCCTTGGGCCAATCAGTGTCATTTTGGAATTTCAGTTGTCTACTATAGCACCCCCCTTGGGTCAATCTGTGTAATGTTGTAAATGCCAGATCTCTATTGCAAATGGCAAGACGCATCATTCACCCAAGTGACCCTGTGGTGTCTGAGATATCGCGTATGACATAAGACCATACGAACGGAGATCACCCCGATGTCATCATGGGGGACAACAACCTGCCGTGGTATTTATTTCCCCCACAGCATGGACACATACATACATATTATCTAGATTTCTCAGCCCCTGATATGCTTGCAGTGTGTGAAAACATCCCCTCCTGCTCACGCTTGACCATTCCATCTATGATGTTCATTTGATCTTTGTGTACAGCACAGAAATAAAGTATTGCATTCTTTGAAAAAAAACTTGTCATTCAGTATTTAATGAAGTGTGTTTATAAACCACACTCGCGACAGGAGTAGTCAGGATACGGTGTAGCTCAAGCCCTACCCAGAGTTCAAGATCAGAGGACACTGCAATTTTCAAACACGAAACTTAAAGTTATACTGAAAGTTGTGTATTTAAACCAATTCAAGAGAGAAGGTTTCCGAATGTGTGGTAGTTATATTGTTTTACTTATCGCCATGACGTTTTGGGGCTGAAACTGCCTGTTTTTGTCCACCATTTTCCCCGTCTTAAAGTATTGTTGGCCCCACTCTCTTACAGATTTTAGTCCTTCTTTTTTTAACTATTCCTCAAAAGAGGGTTCCTCAAACCTTCCCTGCTAGGGTGTCTGTAGCCTTTTCTCAATTGTTAGGAACACGACTGCTTGTGTCCTCTCCTCCGGCTTCCTCTGCTCTGAATACAATGTTTTATTTACACCTGAAGCACGAACACGGTCGGTTGGTAGTTGATGAGTCTAACTAAGGCCAGAGTTCAGAGGGGCGGTGGTGTCAAAAATCAAATATAGACTTATTATATTTGTTTTATAGACAAATATAGACACTTATTATGTGGTGGGGGTGCACTGTGATCATTGTACATATTTCTGGAGTAATAGAGACTTTAGACCGATTTCATCGAGGGGAACAACAACCTGCAGTGGTATCTATTTCCCTCACAGTACGGACACATAGACACATACATATATTTCTGGAGCTAGATTTCTCAACCCCTGATATGCTTACAGTGTGTGAAGAAATAGTGAATGACATCTGTCCTATTATGGTATAGTGAAACACACCTTTCAAAATCACAGGTCCCATCATTGGCCAGTCCCCCTCAGTAAATCTACGGGCTAAGCAAGAACCAGCTTGTCCTCCTCCTCAATGTTAATGACCCAGTCATTAAATGCCTGTACCTCCTACCTAGTGTTTATCACCCTGTATATACTGCACTTGACATGACCCCGGCAGTGCTAGAGATGCTGTAGCAAGTCTCGAGTATCTGACCACAAAGATCCTGTTATACAACTTAAGGTTTCACTTTCACCTGTGACTGCTTGTACCCAGAGCTCTGTAACAAACTGGCGCCTTGCATTTGTCGTCTATTTTCTCTCTCTCTCTCTCACACACACACACACACACACACACACACACACACACACACACATACACACACTCACACACACACACACACACACACACACACTCACACACACACACACACACACACATACACACACTCACACACACACACACACACACTCACACACACACACACACACACACACACACACACACACTCACACACACTCATGCAAAGAGCATAATATGAACCTAGTCATGTGGCAGTTAGGATTTACAGTATTTTCCCTGATTCGCATCAGTCCATTACTCTCCTGTGGCTACATAGTTTCAGCTGGTTTCTACTTGTTCTTGTTTATGTAAAGACACAATAATACATGAACTGCAGTGGTATTTTCCTTCCCTCACAGCATGGGTACATACATACATATTAGCTATATTTCTCAACCTCTGAAATGAAGACATCTCCTGCTCACAATTGACCGGCTCACACTTGACCATTCCATCTTTGATGTTCATTTGCTCTTTGTGTACAGAAATAAAGTATTGCATTCTTTGAAAAAACGTGTCATTCATTATTTGATGACGGTTGCTTATTCACCACAAAGAAGTTTACACTCGTAAAGAACAGTATTAGACTATAGTGTGTGTACCTGGTCAGCTGTCACTTGTAGTTCTTCTAAATGGCCAGCAGAGGGCGACCGACAACACGCTGAAGTGAGTGGTCCTCGTCACATCTTTCTCTCCACCCCTTCGCTCCACCGCGGGAAATTCATGATTGCTTGTTTGTTTTGAGAGTGAAGTGGACGTTTTCTGAAGTCGGTGCTTGTTGACAAATTTTGTTTCACGTTAACTTACTTTGCAAAATGGTAAGTTTAAGTTACAACATAATTACAGCCAACATACATGGCGCATTGAGTTTGCAAACGTGTCAACTGGTTATTAGGCTAAACCTACACCCTAACTAGACTAGCCAGATAGCTAATGCTAGGCTTCTGGCTATGAATGAACCAATGTTATGTTTGATCCCATATACTGCCTTGGTTTAGGTTATGTAGATAAAAAAAAATGCATTTCAAACACTTGAGACAGTTCGGGCTTTATGTTATGTTTATCATTTTCGGTTGACGTTGTTGACAAGTGCTTCCTTCTACGTTACAAAAACGTTAAACAGCGGCTTGACTTGACACCACCACCTCCGATGCAGAAACCATATAAAACCCTAAAAAACCCTATTAAGATATTCATTCCGAAATCACATGAACTATTATCCTTGCACTCAGATGGGCAGAATTGAACTTATTGAGTGACTTGTTCAAGACATTTTTGCATTTGAGCTAAATTTAGTAGTGTCATAGCAAAGGGGTGAATACTTATTGACTCAAGACATTTCAGATTTTCATTATTAATTAATTAGTAAAAATATATATAATAAAATAATTTTCACTTTGACATTATGGGGTATTTTGTGTAGATCAGTGACAAAATAAATCGATTAAATCGATTTTAAAGTCAGGTGTAAGACAGCAAAATGTGGGGAAAGTCCAGGGGGTGAATACTTACTGAAGGCACTGTAAGTAAGCCTACCCCCAATTAATATTTTGAGACAGTGATAGTTTCAAAGCAAGTTTATCTCTGAATATTCTGGTTGTTAGACATGTGTAATCATATATAAAAACTTAAGTGAGTCATGATTCCTTTTTTTTTTTTTTTTTTTTTGATTGTGTTATTGTCTTCTCGTTTTTCAGTCTAAAAAGAAAGGGCTGAGTCTGGAGGAGAAGAGGACACGCATGATGGAGATTTTCTTTGAAATGGTGAGAACAACCCCAACCTTACTGGGCTGGCTCAGATATACACTCACCAAGCCCTTTATGAGGAACACCTTCTCATGGTGGAGGTGGTGTAATGGTGTGGGGAATGTTTTCTTGACACACTTTGGGTGGTAGAATGGGAGAGTCACAGCTTGAAAGTGCACCTGAAAAATCTGCAGGAATTGCATAACGCAATCATGTCATCAGGATGTGTGTACAGCTCAGTACAGCCCAGTACAGCCCAGTACAGCCCAGTACAGCTCAGTACAGCCCAGTACAGCTCAGTGCAGCTCATTGCAGCCCAGTACAGCTCAGTGCAGCTCATTGCAGCCCAGTACAGCTCAGTACAGCTCATTGCAGCCCAGTGCAGCTCAGCTCGGCCCTGTAGTGTGAATGGGGGTTATGCTATCCAGAGGGAGGTGTAATTGTGTTAGGTTTGAATCAGCAGGTGAAGCCAACGGCTGGCTTCATATCACAGTGAGACATCTGCAGCAGGTGCCTATCTCTCTCTCTCTCTCTCTCTCTCTCACACACACACACACACACACACACACACACACACACACACAGAGGTTGGAGTTGCAACATGACATTCGATACATGAGAAATCTCAGAGTGGGAGTGCTGATTTCGGATCAGTTTAGCGTTCTAGATCATGATGAATCAGATTACATGGACAGAAGGGGGACCTGACCCCAGACCAGCACTAAGTCTAGAGGAACTTCCTTCAGTAAACAAGCTCTCATTTTTAACATTCTTATAGGTAGTTTATAAAGGTTGAAACCATTTTTTTTTGGGGGGGGGGGGGGGGGTGTGATTTAACTTTTGTCCCGGTTTGGGGCATCATAAGCTTTTTGCTGTGGTCTTTTAAAAAAAAAGAAAAAAAAAAGATCATTAAGATGGGCTGAGCTTTCACTGTTCTGGGACATGGAGTCCTGACATGATTTGTCATGCTTCTAAAATCAGCATCAGTTTAGAACATTCATGCTCTCAAAAACAGACTTTTTTAAACCCCCTGGGCCCTCTCTTTATATGCCCCCCCCTTTCTCTCTCTCTCTCTCTCTCTCTCTCTCTCTCTCTCCCTCTTTCTCTCTCTCTCTCTATCCCTCTTTCTCTCTCTCCCTCCCCCCCTCTAGAAAGAGGTGTATCAGCTGAAGGACATAGAGAAGATCGCCCCCAAGACCAAAGGCATAAGTGAGTCATGATTCCTAGAAAGAAACCCAGATGGATCCTTTCACACATCAAACCTGCCACTTGGGAACTTCTTTTACTTTTTTTTTTTCTTTCAGAATAGAATTGTTTAAAACCCCACAGCGCCCCTCCCCCCTCACACACACACCCCACACCTCATTAAAAAACTCACCATATGGTTCAGATAGTCATCCCTGTAATACCCAGAGCGTTCTGGGACTGTGGAAGTAAACATAGTCTCATGTCCGTTTTAGGCCAAACATTCCAAGGATGCCTTCGCTCGTTTCTGCATCATTTATTTTTCCCATGATTGGTCGGTCTGTGTCAACACGCTACGTCCTGATGGTCGGTCTGTGTCAACACGCTACATTGTGATTGGTCGTCGGTGTCAACACGCTACATTGTGATTGGTCGGTCTGTGTCAACACGCTACATTGTGATTGGTCGGTCTGTGTCAACACACTACGTCATGATTGGTCGGTTTGTGTCTGCACGCCACGTCCTGATTGGCCGTCGGTGTCAACACACTACATTGTGATTGGTTGGTCTGTGTCAACAGGCAAGCTGCCCTGACAACAACGTAACGCTGACACCGTCACAGAGTTGTTATGGTAACCATGTCTAGCGGCCGGGTCACAGGCACAGTGTTTAATCTAGAGGGAGATCAGGACTGACCAATGATGCCAAAAGCAATATAGTCTCATAGCAATACTGCAATGAACCCCCCCCCCCCCCCGTGCAGAAGGGACTTCTTTTAGTGTGTGTGTGTGTGTGTGTTCGGGACACGCCCAGAAGGGACCTCTCTTGCAGTGGGACGTTACATTAATTTGAGGAAATTTGATCTGGCTGCCTACGACTGATTAGAAGCACATGTTGTAAACCCCCTCTGCCCTGGTATGATGGAGTTACTGAGAGAGTGAGGGGGGAGGGTGGGGGGGTATGGGGGAGGGGACACGTAAAGAACTATGTGATATACACACAGGAGATGGAGAGAGAGGGGAAGAGAGAGAGAAACAAACTGGAGGAACTGAGAGTTGGAGGGAGAGGATGAACAATGGAGGGAGAGAGAAGGGGGGGAGAGTGAGGAATGGATGAGGGGGAGAGTGAGGAATGGATGAGGGGGAGAGACAGATGGGGGGAGGGGACATTTAAGGAACTTTGTGATAAACACATTCAGGAGATGGAGAGGGAGGGGGGGGGGGGGAGAAACAAACGAGAGAGGAAAAAAAGATAGGATGGGGTGACTCCCAGCTCTCCGCCGGTCTGGGGTCAGACTGGCAGATTAGATCAGTGTTTTCCCTTACAGCTAAATCAGTTGGCTTTGCTTCAAATGATCAGGTCACTGATGCAATGCCTTCGAAAGATTTAGAAGGGAGAACAAAAGAAAGATAGTGAAGCCATATGAATTTAAAGGACAGGTTTCTGGATTAAGCCAGAGGAGGCTGGGGGAGGTAGAGGTTCATTGGAGGACAGGTTCATTGTAATGCATTGAACGAAATCAGGAATGGTATCAAACACAGGTTTCCATGCATTATAAACGGCATTCCTTTTTCCATTCCATTCTTTACAATCAGCCTGTCCTCTGATTTCTACTTCCACCAGCCTCCCCTGGCTGAAGCATACTCCTAGACTCTGAAGTATCTCCATTGGAGGGTTCTCCCCAGGATGTTTGAACAAGGTGGCGCTGGATTGCATTATCAAAACTGACTCGCATTTATTAATGTCAAAATGCACTAAAAATACAACTGAAACACTGAATTCACTGAGGGACGTCATGATGGTTTCACTTCAATTTTCCCTTTTAACAACAATATCGGTGGTGATCAAAGTTACTGTCATTACTAAATATCAGTTTCATTTGCTCTGATATGTTTCCATAGTGGTAGAGCCAAAGAGAGCCCTGGACTTTCCAGGGAGTGGGCGTATATATTAAGAACTGTAACACCCCTCACCCCCCCCCCCCCCCCCCCCCCCCCCCACACTCCTCCTCCTCCCCTTCCCTCCTCCTCGCCTCTCCTTCCTCTAGCTCCCATGTCAGTGAAGGACGTGTTGCAGAGCCTGGTAGATGACAACATGGTGGACTCAGAGAGAGTAGGAACCTCCAACTACTACTGGGCCTTCCCCAGCAAGGCCCTGCACGCTCGCACACGCAGATTGGAGGACATGGAAAAACAGGTCAGCATCCGCCCTGACCTTAGCCCTGACCCTGACCTTAGCCCTGACCCTGACCTTAGCCCTGACCCTAACCTTAGCCCTGACCCTAACCTTAGCCCTGACCCTAGCCCTGACCCTACCCTTAGCCCTGACCTTAGCCCTGACCCTAGCCCTGCACACAGGCTGGAGGAGCTCCACACAGCAGCGCTGGTGGAGGGAGAAATCAGAGGACAGGCTCATTGTAAGGCATGGAACGGAATGAGTGTGTGTTTGATACCATTCCTCATACCGTTCCATGCATTGCAATGAGCCCGTCCTCCGATTTCTACCTCCACCAGCCTCCCCTGTCTTACGTGCTGTACACTGTAAAGACCTCCCTCAGAGAGAAGCCAGTGTTATCTCTGCTTGTGCCGCCATATTCTCTGACGGCAGTCAGAAGGAGCCCCAGCGCCCCCCCCCATACACGCTCCTGCTTGTTTATGGTCACCCCGACAAACTATTGACTCACCCCTACAGAGGGGCCTATA
>NW_028152959.1:22500-30000 GCF_951799395.1 Argentina silus | reverse complement strand
GAATGAATGGCATATTCTCCCCTGGAGCCGTGTGTGTATTCTGCAGTGAATAAAGATGGAAGGAAGGACGTATTAAAGAGGGGACGTATTGAAGAGGTTGTTGATGTGTTCTCTTGGCTGCCTTGCTCAAGACTGTGTTTCTGTGTGCAGTCCTGGGTCTCTCTCTGTGTTTCTGTGTGCAGTCCTGGGTCTCTCTCTGTGTTTCTGTGTGCAGTCCTGGGTCTCTCTCTGTGTTTCTGTGTGCAGTCCTGGGTCTCTCTCTGTGTTTCTGTGTGCAGTCCTGTGTCTCTCTCTGTGTTTCTGTGTGCAGTCCTGGGTCTCTCTCTGTGTTTCTGTGTGCGGTCCTGGGTCTCTCTCCGTGTTGCGACAAGGCCTGTTCCACAGGTGGAAATGCAGCCTATATGGAACAGGAGAAGGTGTGTGTTGCGTGTGTTGCATGCGTGTGCGCTAAAAATTTGGCTGCTCTTGGGTGTTGTCTGATACTGTCCACAGCGGAGCACCATGGCTTTTGGGACACCTGTTTGCATGAAAACCGAGACCCTGAGTCATTGACGGAAATGAGCCGTGCCCAGTAGTCAGCAGAAACAGACAGACACACACACACACGCACACGAAAATGAAGTGGCACATCAAAGGCCCATCCGTAATTACCAGTGATCAGATTTACCTGGTTTAAACAGATGGTAATATAAACAGAAGCGATGATGTTTCCTTCTTCTTCCCTCTCCCTCTCTTCCCTTTCTTTCTTCCCTTTCTTTGTATTATAATTGCTTCTGGACAAAAGAGCTCTAGCAGCGCGTGGATGCATCTGGCCCTCTATGGTCATCTGACCTCACCTCCTGGCCTCGCCTGATGTTTTAATCAACAGAGGCTGCGTCCCAATTGTCTACCCCTGTTCAAAGCGTGCACTTGTGCACTTTCCTTTAATGGATTGGGTTGAGTTTCCCAAAAGCTTCTTAGCTGAGGTAGTACTTCATCTCTTTCGAATTCCAGGGGCCACATCTCTCCTAAACCAGCAAAGTTCTTTAAAGTTAACAAATGTCGTTCTTTCGTAAACAGAAGATTGACCAAACATGGATTTTACAATTGTTACTATTTCGCAGCTTGGCAGCTGGGTTGTCAGGAGAAGTTAAGTGCTACTTTAGATACAAATCTTTCAAGAAACTGGCCGCTGGTTTGTATAAGAGATGTGAAGGAAACTGTCTTAAGTTGGAGTTAAGCCCCCCACTACCCCCCTGTACAGTTCCTCTACTGTAAATAAAAAAAAGAATAAAAAAAAAAGTAATCCTTCCTTCCTTCTAGCATTGTGACTGCCAATGGCCCCTGGTCCTAGCATAGATTTGTTTTTCTTATGATGACTGATGTATAGATGATTCACTTACTTTATACAAATGTACTTGTTGGAAGTAAATGTGGATAAAGGTGTCTGCTAAATGTCAAAAATGTAAGCCCATACTATACTTACACCACCTATCCTTTGTTGTTCATATATATTCCATTTAACCGACGCTTTCATGCAAAGCGACTCACAGTGACCGCATACACAGTTAGTATATATGGTCCAGGTTGAGATTCAAACTCAGAACCTGAGCATTGCCAGCTCCATGCTCTACCAACTTAGCCAGAAGACCATGAGGAGGGGGGGGGGGTGCGCCCAACTGTCCACTTCAGGGAGAAGGGTAGAGGAATGGGACGGAGCCTAAGGGTCTGAAGGACAAAAGGTTCTCCGTGATTGACGATACAGAGGAATAAAGAAGCAAGGAGCTGGAGAGACATAGAAATAGAAATGGCGCTGTAATGTTATAATGCACGCATGTTTGATACCACTTCTCGTTCTGCTCCATACATTACAAAGAACCCGTCCTCCGATTTCTACCTCCACCAGCCTCCACTGACATAGAAATGGCACTGTAACGTTAAGGAAGGCTTTATAGTGGGTAGATTGAGAATAAGCTGTGTTTAGAGTATGATTAATGATGTATAGGACATTACTGTCATGGTACATTAGCATCAAGAATAGAGTTTGTTTTTCATTTTACCACAATTTACCCATCTTCTGATGGCTACTTCCAGCATGATAATGCACCATGTCACAAAACAAAAGTCGTCTCAAACTGGTTTCATGAACATGACAATGAGTTCAGTGTTCTTCAGTGGCCTTCCCAGTCACCGGATCAGAATCCAATAGAACACCTTTGGGATGTGGTAGAATGGGAGAGTCACAGTTTGAAAGTGCACCTGAAAAATCTGCAGGAATTGCGTGATGCAATCATGTCATCATGGACCAGAATCTCAAAGGAATGATTCCAACATCTTGTGGAATCAATGCCACGAAAAATGTAAGCTGTTTTGAGAGCAAAGGGAGGCCCAACCCAGTACTAGTATAGTGTTCCTAATAAAGAGGAAATGGAGGCCCTACCCAGTATTAGTATAGTGTTCCTAATAAAGTGTTCGGTGAGTGTATCGTGTTATAGCCCCCCCCCCCCCCCCCCCCCCTCTCTCTCTCTCTGTGATTTATTAAGATAGCATGGGCCAGGTGATAAACATTGTCAGCGTGTGTGTGTCTGCGTGCGTGTATTTGTTGACTTATTAAGTTTGCATCGGCCAGTGACAAACATTGCACAACAGCTATAATATACTTTAACAGATTTCATATGCCTCACATTGCCAGTTGACACCAGGTTAACTAAGCAACGGGTGAATGAATGCATTGGGTTTTTCCCATGTCAGTTAGTGTTGGAATGTTTAAAAAACTCACCACAAACACACACACACACACAAGGGACAAAGCATTTTTCAGCACCATTATTTTCCAATGTGGAACAAGGATAAGGGGTATTGTTGGGATGATGTGTCTATTGTCTAGAACTACTGCAATTGTGTGTGTGTGTGTGTTTGCTGTCCTGAAGTATTTTCGTCAAACTGAACAGACAATTGGTAGAAATGTGAGGTGTGTGTGTGTGTGTGCGTGTCTGTGTGTGTGTGTTTGCTAGGTGACCAGCCTGATGGAGTTGACCTTTCAGAAGGCTGGCAGCCCAGATACTGCCTCATATTTGGCCATGCTGCTAAACAGGAAATGTGACTCACTCTCTCCTTTAATCTGACTTATCCCTAACCTCTAACCTCTGACCTCTAACCTCACTCCTACCCTTGGGTTACACTTTAGATTAGGGAACACTAATTAGGCACTAATAATGTAGCTTTTAAGTGTCTCCTTTCTGTCTAGCCCCTCAACAGACACACACACACACACACACACACTCACACTCACACTCACACTCACACAACAACGTTATTGGGGGCATGGTTGTCCTTGAGGTAAGGGAGGCTAGCCAGTAATCACAAGGTGCCGGTTCAATTCCCGGATGTGAGCCGTTGATTGGAGGGTTGCTGAATTCATCTAACTGGCCAGCTACTACATGACTAATAACATGAGAATAAGAAAACAATGAATATAGACCTAATAATGGGTTCGGGTTAGTAATATTAATAGTAATTATAAGTAATACCGTTTAATGGCTAAATGAGCTACTTATAAGATACACATTAGTGTATCCCTATCGTAAAGTGTTACCTGACCTAACTCTAAATTAAGGCAAAGTTGCTAATTTACTGTACTTACTCATCAATTCCGATGAAATGAACCATTTTTACTTTGCAGCATGGCCATGTCTTGGGGAAACCCGATACTGTTGCATCAGGTTCAAATGTCAAACCTAGACAACTCAAATTCCAATCCAGGAGAGGCTGGTGGAGGTAGAAATCAGAGGATGAGCTCACGTGTTTGATACCATTCCTTATTCCGTTCCATGCTTTACAAAGAGCCCGTTCTCCCATTTCCACCTCCACCAGCCTCCCCTGTTCCACACCCTGTGCCATGCTGTTAGTTGAAAGCCAGTAGTATAGACTTTATTCACTGCTCCCCCCCCCCCCCCCGCACACACACACACACTCTCTCCCTCTCTCTCTCACACACACACACACACACACACACACACACACTTAAAAGTATGCTGATGTTTTGTCAAGAACAGCAGCTGTAGTGTCAACATTCCCCATGCCAGGCAGAGTGTTTGAGTGGCGAGGTGACACACCCACAGAGATGTACGTCAATAAGAGTCATGCTCATGTGTTAACCTGCCTGGCCTGGCCTGGCCTGGCCCCTTGCCTTGCTATGAGTCATGACTTACAGACCAGAATGTGCTTACTCACTGCTAACTCCAAGGCTTTCGTACCAAAACACTTTACTAGTTTACTTTACAAAATGTTTACTAGTCTAGATCTGTGTGTGTTCTGGCTGACTGATGGACTATCCACTTCAGGGGGGAGGCTGGTGGAGATAGAAATCGGAGGACGGGCTCATTTCAGTCCAGTCCCATTCAAATCCTAGCTCCAGATGTGTGTGTGCTCTGGCTAACTAACTTAACTGTCCACTTAATTTTCCACCTGCAGTCTATACATGCACAGATCTGTGGGCTGGGCACAGATTAAGCCTAGGCCTGAACAAAATCACACCTTCTATAGAAAATGTTTTTTAGTCTGGGATCAGGTTTCATCCATGTCTGGGAAACCACCCCTGTGTGTCCAAGGATTCCCAAGCATCCTGCGCTAGTTTCTTGGACCCAGATGAAGCCTAATCCTGGACTAAAGACTTTCTTCGATGGGGAATTTCCATTGAGGGCCGGCTTCCCTGACACACATTAAGCCTAGTCCTGGACTAAATTACACTTTCAACTGAGAATCTCCACAGAAGATGTGTTTTAGTCTAAGATTAGCCTTAATCTGTGTCTCGGAAACCGTCAGAGAGTGTGCTCTCTAGTCTCGGACTAGGCGTATTTAATCTGTGTCCGGGAATGCAGTCCTCAGTGTACAGATCAAAACCTCAGACTGGGGAACCAGACCACCGTAACTGAGATAATATCAGATGAGGTGACTTCAAAGAGTTATGATGACATCATTTGTGGTTGGGTTGATTTCTCTATGCTTGCACAGCACTACATGTATGAATTTGCATTGTGTGTGTGTGTGTGTGTGTGTGTGTGTGGTATGCCCAGAGCCTCTGGTTTATTTAATTTGCATATCTACTTTGTTTGAATAGGAGTGAACATCACCCCTCTTTGTTTATAGATCATTAAGGTAGCTTTATTTGCTATACTCACTGACACACATTGTGTTTCAATATCCATACCACAAATGCATGGCCAACACATGGACATAACAGAATGTCTTCTCAACCTGTATGTAAATAAATAGGTATTTATTGCCATATACACATTTTGGAGGGGCTCACAACGTTATTTCAACCATAGTAGGGAGGGAGATTATTCTAAATCCAAAATACACATTTTAACCAGTTGTTTGCAGTGACAGTGAAGTTATCCCACGCATGTGGGACAGAGACGTCGTGGACAGAATAATACATTGCAGCATGCGATGTAGCATACGACTGAACTGAGGAGAATTATTCCCAGGTGTTTAATCAATTTCGAGCTCCTCCACGTTCTCTCCTTTCAGCTCGTTTTCCATTGTGCCAGCGCCAAGACACACACACACACACACGGACGAATGCAACGCTTTGGCTGTAGTCGGCGCATACTCTCCACACACACGGCAGCGAGAAAGAAACAGAACGGGGAGGGAGGAGGGTTTGTTTCTTGCTAGAGAGAAAGAGGGGGAGCGACGAGAAAAAGAGAAAGCCAAGGCAAGCGTCTCTAACAGAAGGCAGGCTGCTAGCTCGCTGAGGAGCATGGCGGGGGAACGGGACTTCCAGCAAGGCAGTCACTGTCACAGAAAAACGTGGATTAATATACTACTCGGAGTCCTACAGATACTTTTGCCCTGTGTCCAGCACGGAGGAGCCCAGTTACAAGGTCTGGACAAATATATTTTTCTTCAGTAATTCGCACCCGTTGTGAAAATGTCGGCGAGGGCTGCGAGTACAGTCACTGAGTTGACAGCGAAGACAAGTCGCTATGTACGCGTAATAACGGGGTTGTTAGCTACTGTGCTACCAGCGCTTTTATGGGAAAAAATACAACAGTAAAATCATCACATGAAATCGCTATGAATACAGGAATGTATATGTACATTTTTTTGGCGTTATGGAAAGATATTTTACCCTCCCTCTTGGCCAAGTATTTTTTTTGTTCAGTATTTCCTGTGCTAGTCCATGCAAGCCATATTTCAGTGAAGTGTCGCGTTACAAGGGGAGCTGCGCTTTGTTGATCTCTTATTACATGCTAATTACACACCATTGTCTTGATTTTAACGACATTTATAACATGTCAGTTATTAAATTATGATCATGTTTTTGATGCAGAGGCTTCTATGCTGATTCTGGTGATGTGAGTTTACAAGCTAGCTCCCAAGCTAACCTGAATACACCCCTTTGTCAGTCAGGCTTGCTTTCCACAAGTTTATGTTCATCGTTCATAACCAGCCGTTTGCGCTGTCCACGTTTGTCAAACAGTTTATGAGGGCAGCACCGTTCGGACAGTTTATCTATGACAGCAAGCGAATCTTCTGTGTCTGCCAGTGTTGACTCGTGTTGTTGACGCCTCCCTCCCTCTCTCTCTCTCTCTTGCCTCCCAAGCCCTGAGTCAAATGTCCACCAGCGTGGTCGAGGTCTGGCAAGCAGAAGACGCAGACCCTTTAGTCCCGACTCAGGTAATAATGAAATAAACTGTCTCTTGTGCATGTTATAAACGTGAATTATGGTTACACAAGACACCCATCTTTGTCCATTTCTTTCCATCAGCCCACCCTCCCCACAAACGACACGTGCATAGCGCACCGTCCCATTGTTTACGATTTTGGCTCCCGTTTTGCACGTGCCTTGGAATCAATACGTCAAGCAGCAGATACATTGTATCACTGAGTGTTCTATTATGGCCGTTGTATTCCGCTCGGTCAGCATATCGGTTCCGTTCCGTATCCCGTGCATCTGCTCTAAGCGTGAGGTGTTTTATTGCTCGAGTGAGCTCCGTCCAACCGGAGGCGGGAAGAAGTTGCCAGGGGCCAAGCCACGAGCCACCTGCTGTAGAATGTACCATGTGGTCCGTTGTTCCCGCAGCTGTACACTTTGTACAATAGACCACACTGCCCGAAGTTAGAAACAGTACTGCACATTAGAGAAAAGCCCAAGGCTTATTCATATTCTAACCCATGATCTTAGCAATATGCAAAATTCAAGATTCAAAGATTCAAGATTCAAAGTGTTTATTATCATATGCACAGCAGAAAACATGTTTCACTGTACAACGAAATTCTTGCTTTGCTGTCCGCAGAATGCCAACCAATGTAAAATATACAATACTAAAGAATATACAATATATACTAAACAAATGTACAAGACAGCAAAATTTAAGGCATAAAATAAAATAGCAGCAATAATAATAATAAAACAGTGCAAATGTAGCAGTGCAATTATGCAAACTGGAAAGTTCAGTTATTGAGGTAGTACGGTTATATTAATCTCCTATGGGTTGTTTAGGAGTCTGA
>NW_028152959.1:10000-17500 GCF_951799395.1 Argentina silus | reverse complement strand
TGAATGATAGGGAGAGAGAGAGACTGAATGATAGAGAGAGAGAGAGACTGAATGATAGGGAGAGAGAGAGACTGAATGATAGAGAGAGAGAGAGACTGAATGATAGGGAGAGAGAGAGACTGAATGATAGAGAGAGAGAGAGACTGAATGGTAGAGAGAGCGGGAGAGACAGAATGAATAGATGAGGGAAAGAGAGAGAGAGTGGATGAGACTGATAAATGATTGACAGTAAGTTTGAAGAAAGAATGAAGCAGATGTTTATCAGTCAGTGGCTTAGCGATCGCTATGGAAAGCTACTTTTCTGCTGTTTTTCAGCCGTTTTCTGCGGTGTTCGCTCGGAGTGTTGAGAGAGAGGTGTGTATGTGTATGTGTGTGTGTCTCACATTAGAAGAAAGTGGGCGACAGACACAAAGAGGATGCAGAAGTGAGCGTGCCTCTCACACACACATTTTAAATATATTGTGTAGATCAGTTCTCAGGCATTTCTGCCTCGCCTTTTTCCATGACTGAGCTGAGCCAAGCTGAGCTGTGCCATGTTGGCCTGGTTATGCATCCACCATACTGTAGTAGCTGAGCCATGCCGAGCCGAGCTGAGCTGGGCTGAAAAAATAATATATCTGATCTAGCACTGTACGCTTCTGGTCTACAAAATAGTAATGTAGTATCTTATGATAGTCTGAAACTAGTAGTATTGTATTTATTTTGTGTAAGATAAATGGTAGTACTGTGTCTATCTTGTTAAATAAATGGTAGTAGAATATATATATATATCTTGTGTGGTAATATAGTATCTTGTGGTGAAACTAGCAGTATAATATCTATCTTGTGTTAGATACATGGTAGTACTGTGTCTATCTTGTTAGATAAATGGTAATGTTGTATGTTGTGTTGGACCCAGGGAATAGAGTGGGCTCCTCTCAGTGGTCCTTACGTAGCATACACCCACATCCTTTCCTATCTGTGAGTTGTTTATGTTGGTATAGGAGTGTGGGGGCGTGAGAGAGAGGGGGGGGGGGGGGGGAGTCGGGGAGAGGGGAGAGGGGGGGGAGAGAGAGAGGGGGGGGGGGGAGGGAGAGAGAGAGAGAGGGAGAGAGAGGGAGAGAGAGAGAGAACTACATTCCAAACTAATTTTAGAACTCCTTGAAAGAAAATGGAGGGGAGTTGTGTTTGGCCAGGCTTGTGTTTCACTGGAGAATAGGCAACATATGTTACAACATATATCCTAAATATATAACCACAGACTATGCCTATTCTCACCTGCAACATATATACACTGCTCAAAAAAATTAAGGGAACACTTAAGGGACACATCAGATCTTGATGAACGAGTTATTCAAGTTGAAAATCTTTACTGATGTACATTGTATAATTACAAATAACAAAATGACGTAACAACGGTCAATGGAAACCAAAATCATCAACCCATTGAGGGCTGGATTCAAAATCACACCGAAAATCAAAGTAAAAAATTCAAATCACAGGCTGATCCAGCTTGTGTGAATTTTATCACGGCAACTCATGATGTGATTCAGTAGTGTGTATGGCCTCCGTGTGCCTGTATGCACTTCCGACAACGTCTGGGCATGCTCCTGATGAGTCGGCGGATGGTGTCCTGGGGGATCTCCTCCCAGACCAGGATCAGGACATCAGTGAGCTCCTGGACAGTCTGTGGCGGTACTTGGTGGCGTCGGATGCACCGATACATAACGTCCCATAGGTGCTCAGTTGGATTTAGGTCAGGGGAACGAGACGGCCATTCAATGGTATCAATGCCTTCTTCATCCAGGAACTGCCTACACACTCTGGCCACATGAGGCCGGGCATTGTCCTGCACTAGGAGGAACCCAGGGCCCACTGCACCAGCGTAAGGTCTGACAATGGGTCTGAGGATCTCATCCCGGTACCTAACAGCAGTCAGGGTACCGTTGGCTATGACATGGAGGTCTGTGCGACCCTCCAAGGATGTGCCTCCCCAGACCATCACTGACCCACCGCCAATGTTACAGGCAGCATTACTGAAATTCTCAGACCAGCCCACCTGGCACCAACAACCATGCCACGTTCGAAGTCACTTAAATCACCTTTCTTCCCCATTCTGATGCTCGGTTTGAACTTCAGCAGGTCGTCTTGACCATGTCTACATGCCTGAATGCATTGAGTTGCTGCCATGTGATTGGCTGATTAGATATTTGCGTGAACGAGCAGTTGAACAGCTGTGGCCGGTGAGTGTAGGTCTAGGCCTGTTGTGGCTGAGTCTATTGGAACACAATGTACAGAACAGAAGGCCATAGCTGACTCTGTTTGAAGTGTGTTGATTCTCCCCGTGTTTAAGATAACACGACATGAACTGGCTTGGCGCAGACGGACGGAGGGGGCGGGGGCTTTGGCATGTTTAAATAGGTCTGTGCTTTTAAGCTAAGCTTTTTTTCCCCCTCTTATCAATATTGAGTAAGAGACAGAGAGGTTTTAACATGCTCTAGTGCCGACTCACCTCTACATTTTTGACATTTATACTATGAATGCAGTACATAGTACATAACTACACACCCACACACACCCACACACACACACAAAATATATATATATATATAGTGGGTTTTCTTTTAGCATTGCAGCACGAGTGACTAGAGGGAGTCGGGGACCAGAACAAGTCATGACTGGGACCTGTTTTCTCAGAGAGAAAGCAGTTTTTAAATCCTGATCTAACATGTTAGCTCGCTGCCTGGGCCGTCAGGCTGCTGCTGGTGGAACTGGTTACTGTCAGCTTCTTCTAAAAGCCCGGACAGTCACACTCACACCACAGTGAGAGAAGACAGCCTCCTACACACACACACACACACACACACACACACACACACACACACACACACACACACACACATACACACACACACACACACACACGCACACACTGAGCACATACACACGAGGAACACACAAAGGCACACACACACACACACACACACACACACGCACACACAGTTGTCTCTGCTCTCTGTCTCTAAAAGCCCTAAAATGGATAAGGCAGCTCTTAGTAGGAAATTAAAGATGATATCTTAATCTTAACACATAGCTTAGCATATAGATTAGCACGGATCTTAGCATATAGCCTAGCATGCAGCTTAGCACGTATCTTAGCATGTAGCCTAGCATGTAGCTTAGCACGTATCTTAGCATGTAGCCTGCTGTTTCTGTACTCTCTGGACCGTTCCTAAACACCAGACCTGGATAAGGTAGTTATTTGAAGTTCTTTCTCTTGATTTTGTGCCCTTGATTTAGCTTTCTTAGCGCAGTGCATTGATTTAGCATCTTAGGAGCTAGCAGTACGCTAGAACGCGGTGCATTGATTTGGCACAAGCCAAATAGCATCAGGGAGCTGCTGATAGACTTTCAGGACTTGTTCAGAGGATCTGAAAGAATTGGATAGGTATAAATCAGATGGTAGTAGCCTTATTGACCCCCTAGACCCACCAGGGAGGGGCCCGCTTGGCCTCTCGTGTCTGGGTTATCAGCCTCTTGACTGGGGTGCCATCACTCTCCTCCCGCCTGCCTAGAGACCTGGAGATACGGAGGAGCAGGATTAAGGCCAATGACCACTGGCTCTGACTCGGTCTGGCATCTCTCTCTCTCTCTCTCTCTCTCTTTCTAGCATTCTCTCTCCCTTTCTCTCTCTCACTCTCTCTCTCTCTCTCTTTCTAGCATTCTCTCTCTGTCTCTAGCCCTTTCTCTCTCTCTCTCTCTCTCTCTCTCTCTCTCTCTCTACCTCTCTCTTTTTCTCCATCTCTTTCCCCTCTCACTCTTCTTCACACTGCACTCTTACGAAGTTTCTATTTTTTTTTCCATCTCGATAGACCCCCGTCTGAGCTAACCTCCCACCCTGCTATCTACGTACAGCAGACGCATTGTGGTGAGAAGCGTCTGACTGTTGGGCTGTGTGTTCTCCTGTGCGCTGAGCGAATGGTTGTTGTTTTGCGGTCTAACAGTACTGTTCCATGCGCGCACACACACACACAACACACACAACACACACGCACACAGACACAGGCCTATCAGGGCAGAGCAGAGCAGGTTTAAACGGCACACAGCTCTCAGTAACCAACCACAGGTGGAGGATGTATAGGCTTACTATAGGGTCTTAGGTCGTGAGACACCTTTCTAAATAGACTAGTGGGACTAAATTATAGGTCAGACATAGAAATGAATACACAAATAAACATGTGATAATTACAAGGTACATTGTTTGTAAGGTTAGTACCAGTCTAGAAATGGAGGAGCTGCTGTTGCGCCACAATGCGCCAGCTGTCGCTATATATGGGTCTTTGATCAGGGGAGGCTGGTGGAGGTAGAAATTGGAGGACAGACTCATTGTAATGCATAGAACGGAATGAGGAATGGTATCAAACACACTTGTTTTTAAACAGTTCCTCATTGCATTCCATGCATTGAAATGAGCCCGTCCTCCGATTTCTACCTCCACCAGCCTTCCCTGGTCCTGATGAGTGATGGATAGTAGGTTGGTGATGGAGGTCATCTTTCCTCGCCTACCGGGCGGCAAAGGGAACAGGCCCTCCCTACTTGCAAGCAATGGTCAGCCCCCAAACCCCTGTCCGATTACCCTTCCACCTCCGCTGGCCGCCTGGCAACGCACTACTCGGTCACGGCTCCGTCCAGACCTCTACCTCTTCTCATCCCTCTCTCCCTTCTAGAATGTTGGTCAGGTACCAGTGAGGTCATAGATAGTATTGTCTTTACTCCAGCTAGCCTGGTTCTATGGGTCATATTACACCAGAATAAGTCAGTGTGTAGCCTAGCATGTAGCTTAGCACGTAGCCTAGTACGTAGCCTAGCACATAGCTTAGCACGTAGCTAAGTACATAGCTTCGCACATAGCTTAGCACATAGCCGAGCACGTAGCTTTGCTGGTGGCATGAGCCCGAGTGGCCCATAGGGGCAGGAGCCTCCCCTGTTCCTGTGTCTGTAGAGGCAGCTTGATAAGTACACCAAATACAATACGCTCCCTGGTCAGGACGCTAACCTTACCTCCAGTCCAGTTACACCAAACAGAAACAATACACATACTGAGACGCACACACACTAGGAGGCACACACACTAGGCGGAGGCGCACGCACACACACACACACACGCTATGACACGCGCACACACACACACACACACACGTTAGGACACGCACACACACACACACACACACGCTAAGACACACACACACACACACACACACACACACACACAGCATGCATGCTGAGAAGGTAGGTTTCTTGCCTCAGGGCCTGTGGTGCTTTATTAGAACATAAATACACAGCTCTGAGCTCCCCTCCTCTGCAAACAAATATAAAAATATAAAAAACACCTGATTTGTGTGTGCGTGCGCATGCGCGCGCGTGTGCGCAGAGACATGTTTTGCTTGTGTGCCAATATTTGACCACTGTGAACCACCCAGGAAAATGCCAGATTTCCATATCTCCCCTTCTATGTGTAGCCTACGCAGCCAAAAACACATCTGTGCCATCTCTGTGTGTAGTAGCTGTTAGAACAACCCAATGTAGCCTCTCTGGCTAATCCTAATCCAACCCAGCTCACTGAGGAACACTGTGGGATCACGATAAGCAGGAAATTATACATTGGCTAAGGACTGCCACTGCCGGGATTATATTAATGGCTAGTGGATTAAGTGGATGTGTGCGTGTGTGTGTGTGTGTGTGTGTGTTTCTCTGTGTGTGTGTGTGTTTCTCTGTGTGTGTGTGTGTGTGTCCGTGTACAGTATGTGTGTGTGTCTCTCTCTGTGCGTCCGTGTGCTTGTACGTGTGTGTGTGTGTGTGTCCGTGTACAGTATGTGTGTGTGTCTCTCTCTGTGCGTCCGTGTGCTTGTACGTGTGTGTGTGTGTTTGTGTACAGTGTGCGTGTGTGTATCTCTCTTTGTGCATGCGTGTGCTTGTACGTGTGTGTGTGTGTTTGTGTACAGTGTGCGTGTGTGTATCTCTCATTGTGCGTGCTTGTGCGTGTGTGTGTGTGCATGGAGTTCCTCTGCTCAGTAACAAGGCGCAGCGTGGAGAACAGTCCCAGAGTTTTATCTGTCTCGACTCCTTTTCAAAACCACATCAAGTCAGCTGTCACCCGGCCGTCGAGAGTCAAGCGTCCCACCGCAGATGGCCCCCGCCACGGCGGCTTCCTCAGACAAATGACCTCGTTGACCTTTGACTCCCCTCCCTCCCTCCCCACACACACACACACCTCTTCCGCCTGGACGAACAGCGTTAAATGTAAAGTTATCTGACAGGGTATGAATGGATCAACAAGAGGTTATGGCTGTGGATGGACAGAGCGAGAGAAAGAAAGAGGAAGAGAGAGAGAGAGACAGAAAGAGAGAAAGCAGCTGTTACATAATAGAGAAGACAATGGTCCCCTCTCAGCCTGACAGTGTCTGGGGCAGGGGAGGCTGGTGGAGGTAGAAATCCATTCCTCGTTCCATTCAATGCATTACACTGAGCCCGTCCTCCGATTTCTACCTCCACCAGCCTCCCCTGCATGAGTCTCTCCTCACTTCCTTCTCACTCCCACGGCTACTTCCTTTAGATGTTCTCCAGAGACTATTATGATGTAACAATGATCATGGAGGAAGCATCACTAGTGTCTACAGTATGTAGTAATAATAATAATAATAATAATACATTAATTTTGTGTAGTGCTTTTCTCAGTACTCAAAGACACTACATTCCATGGAGAGAACAAGAATAGAAAGACAAATAAAAAGTAAAACAAAAAGCACAGTCGGTAAAAACAACAATAAAAAATTGTTAAAGATTAAAAAGATGGGTTTTGAGGGATCGTTTGAAGGAGGAGAGTGTGCTGGATTCTTGGATGTACTGTACAACAATGGTTCTCTGATGGAGCAACTCAGAGTGGTATATTAGAAGAATGGGTGCCAATGAGCTTCTAATCGTTCCATATGCTTCCATATCCTGGTTAAACTTCCTGATTTGATCCTCATGGGTGGACGCTAATTGGCTAAAGACTTGTAGCATCAAGCAGTCTATTGGCCGTGCTAATCTAAGTAGTGCTAATGTAGCTATTGAAATGGAGACTTTGGGTTTAGGCTCAAAATAGTGTTTAGTTTAAGGTAGTCACTGGAAAGTCAGGATACTATGAGAAGCACACCAGTTTAGGACTGACTGGGCCTACCCTAGCCCAGAGTTGCCCTCAGCATTTAAAACTCTTGTTTGTTGTTTGTTGTTGCCCTTAAAAGGAAAAAGGCTGAGAGGGTGTGATGTCATAAAGAGGAAGTGTGAGTGCAAGAGATGTTGTAGTGTTTGGACTTCTGCTGTTCCTCAACAGGATGTTGTCATACTGTACATTTGGTGCCTTTCTGTACAACACTGTGATGTTCCCTTGTGTTTCACAATGGGCTACCCCTTAGGGTGAACTCATCAACTTGGTGCGTGTGTGTGTGTGTGTGTGTGTGTGTGTGTGTGTGTGTGTGTGTA
>NW_028152959.1:0-5000 GCF_951799395.1 Argentina silus | reverse complement strand
GGAGAGAGGGAGCAAGAGAGAGAGAGAGAGTCATGTTTAATTCTGTTATTCAGAGTCATAAAGCTTCAACATGCTTGGATCACATGCTGGTAATGTCAGTGTTATTGTCCTTGATCCAAAGTTGGTTGTTTGCTCTATGGAGTCAGGTACAGAGTTGTTTGTTTGCTGTATGGAGTTAGGTACAGAGTTGGTTGTTTGCTGTATGGAGTTAGGTACAGAGTTGTTTGTTTGCTGTATGGAGTTAGGTACAGAGTTGGTTGTTTGCTGTATGGAGTTAGGTACAGAGTTGGTTGTTTGCTGTATGGAGTTAGGTACAGAGTTGGTTGTTTGCTGTATGGAGTCAGGTACAGAGTTGGTTGTTTGCTGTATGGAGTTAGGTACAGAGTTGGTTGTTTGCTGTATGGAGTTAGGTACAGAGTTGGTTGTTTGCTGTATGAAGTTAGGTACAGGGTTGGTTGTTTGCTGTATGGAGTTAGGTACATAGTTGGTTGTTTGCTGTATGGAGTTAGGTACAGAGTTGGTTGTTTGTTGTATGGAGTCAGGTACAGAGTTGGTTGTTTGCTGTATGGAGTTAGGTACAGAGTTGGTTGTTTGCTGTATGGAGTCAGGTACAGAGTTGGTTGTTTGCTGTATGGAGTCAGGTACAGAGTTGGTTGTTTGCTGTATGGAGTTAGGTACAGCTTTGCTGCCTGTCTGACCTGCAGTGGTTATCTAACTTGTGACTGTGTTCTTCTCTCAGTGTTGACTTGGGGCAGAATTAACAGACCTCCTTCTCAGAGATAGATACTGTATATAGGGAGGGAGGGAGGGAGGGAGGGCAGAGAGAGAGAGGAGAGAGAGGGAGCGTGCAGAGAGAGAGGGAGAGGGAGAGAGTGTACAGAGAGAGAGGGAGAGGGAGAGAGTGTACAGAGAGAGAGAGAGAGAGGGAGAGGGAGAGAGTGTACAGAGAGAGAGGGAGAGGGAGAGGGAGAGAGTGTGCAGAGAGAGAGGGAGAGGGAGAGAGTGTGCAGAGAGAGAGGGAGAGAGAGAGAGTGAATGCAGAGGCTGGGTGTGAGAGGGTTAACTGTGTTTCATCATCATCCATATCTGAAGGATCAGCCTGGCACAATGACCGGCCTCAGGCTGAGATACAACCTGAGATCTACCCTGGCAGGTACACACACACACACACACACACGCATACACACACACACACACACACACGCATACACACACACACACACACATATACATACACACACACACACACACACACACACACACATATACATACACACACACGCACGCCTACACACACACACACACACACACACACACATATACATACACACACACGCACGCCTACACACACACACACACACACACACACACACAGTTTGCACACAGACACACACCACAAGTAGAGACATGCACACACAATCAGAAACATATGCACACACACACACAGGGTATATATATGAGGCAGGTCTCTTCCAGGGTATTTGCACTGTGTACTGGAATGAGGCTTTAGTACAAGACAAAGCCTGTCTGTAGGTACATGCAATACTATCACATATAGGGTGTGTCTGTTCGTGTGTGTGTGTGTGTCAGTCCTCCTCCCCCTCTCCCTTTTCCCTAGCATGGGAAACGATAACAAGTTAACAGTAACATTCCCACACACACACACACGAACATTTCAAAAGAATAAAGACATTTCAAATGTGATACTATTGACTATGACTAGTGCTGTAGCCCTGAGCAGACAGTGACAGTATGAATGTGAAGGCTGATCCTCTGTCAGCAGGTCACAGGTGGAGCTGTGTGTTTCACCACTGAGCTATTTTCAACAGATAGGGGACTTCATCAATATTTGATTTGTTTTCAAATTCTTTGTGGGTTATGTGTGTCTCTCCCTCTCCCCTCCACCTCTCCCTCCCTCCCTCTGCCCTCCACCTCTCCCTCCCTCTCCCCTCACCCTCTCCCCCCTCCCCTCCCCCTCTCTCTCCCCCTCTCTCTCCCCCTCTCCCTCACCCTCTCCCTCACCCTCTCTCCCTCCACCTCACCCTCTCTCCTTCTCCCTCCACCTCCCTCTCATCCTCTCTCTCTCTCCCTCCACCTCACCCTGACCCTCTCCCCTCCACCTCCACCTCCCTCTCATCCTCCCTCTCCCTCCACCTCCACCTCCCTCTCATCCTCTCTCTCTCTCCCTCCACCTCACCCTGACCCTCTCCCTCTCCCTCCACCTCCACCTCCCTCTCATCCTCTCTCTCCTCCCTCCACCTCTCCTTCTCTGGCCCCTAGTATGAACTGTCAGGCCAGAGTTGTCTTTGTGCTCCGCTAGGTAGCCAGGCGACACGGTTCCTCGAATGCTGTGTGTGTGTGTGCGTGTGTGTGCGTGTGTGTGTGAGAGAGAGGGTCGCTACATCAGGACGTGCAGTACTGTACCTTATAGTCTCTGGTGACCACAGCCAGCACTCCTCCTCTCCTCTCCTCCCCTCTCTCTCTCTCTCTCTCTCCTTTCATGTCCTCCCTCCTCCCTCCCTCCTCTCTCTCCTCCCCCCATCTCTGTGAGTAGGGCAGACAGGAGCCTGACAGTGACACTGACAGTTCGCAGCTCCCAACACCCCTCTGCCCCCCAGCAGATGGTCTGTCCTAACGTGTGGGAACACTGCTCCGCTTACTTAGCATCCTGGGGGGGGGGGGGGGAGTCCTCTTACAGCCATGTGTGTGTGTGTGTCGTCAGTGAATATTTGATTGAAGTGGATTTCCTGCCTGATATGTAATTGATAATTGGTGAAGTCCGTGGTCTCTAATGTCAGGTCTTCTCAGAATCCTGTGTGTGTGTGTGTGTGTGTGTGTGTGTGTGTGTGTGTGTGTGTGTGTGTGTGTGTGTGTGTGTGTGTGTGTGTGTGTGTGTGTGTGTGTGTGTGTGTGTGTCTGTCTCTCCTATCAACCAGGGGACAGCTGTGTCAGCCTTCTGTCAACAGGTCCAGATCATGTTCTCCTACACACACGCACGCACACACACATACGTACCACACACACACACACACACACACACACACACGTACGTACGTACACATACACACGCCAGCTGCTGCCTCCCTGCTGCTCGGATCCCCTCACAGTAGTCATTAGGGACGTCACACGGACACACACACACGGACACACACACACGGACACACACACACGGACACAACGACCAGCCACCAGCACAGCAGGGGGTCCGCAATGCCCTCATACCACACATCATACTTGGGGGGGGGGGGGTAGGGTTAGTGTGTGCCTGTGCGCGTGCATGCATGTGTGTGCATGCGTGTGTGTACATGTGTGTGTGCATGTGTGTGACTGGTCCGTATCTCATAACAGTTTCATTTTCATCATGAAAACTCTTCTCTATTTCTGTGAACGAGGGCATTGTGAGACCCTGAACCTGACCATCTGTCTCTCCCTTCCAAACACACACACACACACACACACACACACACAGACACACACACACACACAGACACACACACACACACACAGACACACATCACACACACACACACACAGACACACACACACACACACACACACACACAGACACACACACACAGACACATGCACGCTGTAGCTATGGTCTCAGACCAGTTATAGGGCATCTTTCTTTGAGCTTGTCTTTCTGGTGGCTATTTTGTCCTTTATTGCAGCTTTCTTGGGAGTCACAGATTCACAATTATTTATTATTTATTTCAGCAGGTTATTCTCACTGAGGTAACATCTCTTCTTCAAGAGAGCCCTGGTTCGACACAACGGTTATTGAGACAACCTTTGGTGGATGTGTGTTGTGTGACATTTGAATATATATATATACTTTAACGCCCTTATTGATGCTCCTGCTCTAACAACCACTTCCTGTTACTACCGTGTGGTGATTGGTTGCTTTTGTTTCTTTTGTCAAGATGAAATTCACATCTAGCGCAAAGTAGGAAGTAAAGCTCTGACTTTACTGCAATCCATCACTTCAAATCAGGGGAGGCTGGTGGAGGTAGAAATCGGAGGACGGGCTCATTGTAAGGCATGGAATGGAATGAGAATGTGTTTGATGCCATTCCTCATTCTGTTCCATGCATTACAATGCATGCATCCGATTTCTACCTCCACCAGCCTAGCAACATGTTCTGTGCTGGTACTCAAAGCACGTGTGTGTGTGTGTGTGTGTGTGTGGTGTGTGGTGTGTGTGTGTGTGTGCGTGTGCATGCGTGTTGTGTGCGCACGCGTGTCATGTTGTGTTGTAAACGCAAATTGTTGTAAATTACTATTCCTCCATCTGACATGAGAGAGTTGTTGAAATGTTGGTGGACAAAGACAGATGGTGACATAAAAGAGTGTGTGTGTGTGTGTGTGTGTGTGTGTGTGTGTGTGTGTGTGTGTGTGTGTGTGTGTGTGTGTGTGTGTGTGTGTGTGTGTATGTGTTACTCTCTGTTTTGAAATGTAATACTCTAGTAAGAGGTTCCAGAAAGATGTTGAAAGCAGGCACATTACACAGACACACACTAGTGTTTTCCCAACGCCATCAGAGACCTTGTCTTTGAATAAAGAACGCTCATTGTCTTCCTGTTTCAACTGGAGATTCTCTTCAATGAGGTGTGAAATGGATTTGGCTTTAATCTCCTTAATCCATCACCCCTGACACTTCTCCCTCTATCTCCTATCTCTATGGTAGGGCTTCTCTTCCCTTTCTCTGTTTACGAGAGAGAGAGAGAGTGTCAGAGAGAGAGAGAGAGAGAGAGAGAGAGAGAGAGAGTGTCAGAGAGAGAGAGAGAGAGAGAGAGAGAGAGTGTCAGAGAGAGAGAGAGTGTCAGAGAGAGAGTGTCAGAGAGAGAGAGAGAGTGAGAGAGTGTCAGAGAGAGAGAGAGTGTCAGAGAGAGAGTGTCAGAGAGAGAGAGAGAGAGAGAGTGTCAGAGAGAGAGTGTCAGAGAGAGAGAGAGAGAGAGAGTGTCAGAGAGAGAGTGTCAGAGAGAGTCAGAGAGAGAGAG
>NW_028152960.1:0-39455 GCF_951799395.1 Argentina silus | reverse complement strand
ATCCCGAAAGAGAAAGAAAAGGCTGCCGCGCCAACACTGAGGCTTCAAACTTGATGAAAACAGTGTCTCCCATAGTGGAGTAGGGGCTGCTTGTGGTTATTAGGCCTTTGCAAGCTCTCCGAAGTGTGTGCGCAGCAGGAGAGACAAATCCATGTTTTTATGCCTTCTTTGGCATTTTCAGGTGGAGAAAAACACAATCCCGAAAGAGAAAGAAAAGGCTGCCGCGCCAACACTGAGGCTTCAAACTTGATGAAAACAGTGTCTCCCATATTGGAGTAGGGGCTGCTTGTGGTTATTAGGCATTTGCAAGCTCTCCGAAGTGTGTGCGCAGCAGGAGAGACAAATCCATGTTTTTATGCCTTCTTTGGCATTTTCAGGTGGAGAAAAACACAATCCCGAAAGAGAAAGAAAAGGCTGCCGCGCCAACACTGAGGCTTCAAACTTGATGAAAACAGTGTCTCCATAGTGGAGTAGGGGCTGCTTGTGGTTATTAGGCCTTTGCAAGCTCTCCGAAGTGTGTGCGCAGCAGGAAAGACAAATCCATGTTTTTATGCCTTCTTTGGCATTTTCAGGTGGAGAAAAACACAATCCCGAAAGAGAAAGAAAAGGCTGCCGCGCCAACACTGAGGCTTCAAACTTGATGAAAACAGTGTCTCCCATATTGGAGTAGGGGCTGCTTGTGGTTATTAGGCATTTGCAAGCTCTCCGAAGTGTGTGCGCAGCAGGAGAGACAAATCCATGTTTTTATGCCTTCTTTGGCATTTTCAGGTGGAGAAAAACACAATCCCGAAAGAGAAAGAAAAGGCTGCCGCGCCAACACTGAGGCTTCAAACTTGATGAAAACAGTGTCTCCCATAGTGGAGTAGGGGCTGCTTGTGGTTATTAGGCCTTTGCAAGCTCTCCGAAGTGTGTGCGCAGCAGGAGAGACAAATCCATGTTTTTATGCCTTCTTTGGCATTTTCAGGTGGAGAAAAACACAATCCCGAAAGAGAAAGAAAAGGCTGCCGCGCCAACACTGAGGCTTCAAACTTGATGAAAACAGTGTCTCCCATATTGGAGTAGGGGCTGCTTGTGGTTATTAGGCATTTGCAAGCTCTCCGAAGTGTGTGCGCAGCAGGAGAGACAAATCCATGTTTTTATGCCTTCTTTGGCATTTTCAGGTGGAGAAAAACACAATCCCGAAAGAGAAAGAAAAGGCTGCCGCGCCAACACTGAGGCTTCAAACTTGATGAAAACAGTGTCTCCCATAGTGGAGTAGGGGCTGCTTGTGGTTATTAGGCCTTTGCAAGCTCTCCGAAGTGTGTGCGCGGCAGGAGAGACAAATCAATGTTTTCGCGCCTTTTTTGCCATTTCCAGGTCGAAAAACACACAGGCCCCAAAAATAAAGAAATGGCTGTCCAGCCAAAACTGAGGCTTCAAACTTGATGAAAACAGTGTCTCCCATATTGGAGTAGGGGCTGCTTGTGGTTATTAGGCATTTGCAAGCTCTCCGAAGTGTGTGCGCGGCAGGAGAGACAAATCCATGTTTTCGCGCCTTTTTTGCGATTTCAAGGTCGAAAAAACACATAGGCCCCAAAATGAAAGAAACGGCTGCCGCGCCAAAACTATGGCTTCAAACTTGATGAAAACAGTCTCTCCCATAATAACTCACGGGCTGCTTGTGTTTTTTAGGCCTTTGCAAGCTCTCCGAAGTGTGTGCGCGGCAGGAGAGACAAATCAATGTTTTCGCGCCTTTTTTGCCATTTCCAGGTCGAAAAACACACAGGCCCCAAAAATAAAGAAATGGCTGTCCAGCCAAAACTGAGGCTTCAAACTTGATGAAAACAGTGTCTCCCATATTGGAGTAGGGGCTGCTTGTGGTTATTAGGCATTTGCAAGCTCTCCGAAGTGTGTGCGCGGCAGGAGAGACAAATCCATGTTTTCGCGCCTTTTTTGCGATTTCAAGGTCGAAAAACACATAGGCCCCAAAATGAAAGAAACGGCTGCCGCGCCAAAACTATGGCTTCAAACTTGATGAAAACAGTCTCTCCCATAATAACTCACGGGCTGCTTGTGTTTTTTAGGCCTTTGCACGCTATCAGAAGTGTGTGCGCGGCAGGAGAGACAAATCCATGTTTTCGCGGCTTTTTTGCCATTTCCAGGTCGAAGAAAACAAAGGCCCCAAAAATAAAGAAACGGCTGTCCAGCCAAAACTGAGGCTTCAAACTTGATTAAAACAGTCTCTCAGACAATAACTCAAGGGCCGCTTGTGTTTTTTAGGCCTTCGCAAGCTATCGGAAGTGTGTGCGCGGCAGGAGAGACAAATCCATGTTTTCGCGCCTTTTTTACGATTTCAAGGTCGAAAAACACATAGGCCCCAAAATGAAAGAAACGGCTGCCGCGCCAAAACTATGGCTTCAAACTTGATGAAAACATTCTCTCCCACAATAACTCAAGGGCAGCTTGTGTTTTTTAGGCCTTCGCAAGCTATCGGAAGTGTGTGCGCGGCAGGAGAGACAAATCAATGTTTTCGCGCCTTTTTTGCCATTTCCAGGTCGAAAAACACACAGGCCCCAAAAATAAAGAAATGGCTGTCCAGCCAAAACTGAGGCTTCAAACTTGATGAAAACAGTGTCTCCTATATTGGAGTAGGGGCTGCTTGTGGTTATTAGGCATTTGCAAGCTCTCCGAAGTGTGTGCGCAGCAGGAGAGACAAATCCATGTTTTTATGCCTTCTTTGGCATTTTCAGGTGGAGAAAAACACAATCCCGAAAGAAAAAGAAAAGGCTGCCGCGCCAACACTGAGGCTTCAAACTTGATGAAAACAGTGTCTCCCATAGTGGAGTAGGGGCTGCTTGTGGTTATTAGGCCTTTGCAAGCTCTCCGAAGTGTGTGCGCGGCAGGAGAGACAAATCAATGTTTTCGCGCCTTTTTTGCCATTTCCAGGTCGAAAAACACACAGGCCCCAAAAATAAAGAAATGGCTGTCCAGCCAAAACTGAGGCTTCAAACTTGATGAAAACAGTGTCTCCCATATTGGAGTAGGGGCTGCTTGTGGTTATTAGGCATTTGCAAGCTCTCCGAAGTGTGTGCGCAGCAGGAGAGACAAATCCATGTTTTTATGCCTTCTTTGGCATTTTCAGGTGGAGAAAAACACAATCCCGAAAGAGAAAGAAAAGGCTGCCGCGCCAACACTGAGGCTTCAAACTTGATGAAAACAGTGTCTCCCATAATGGAGTAGGGGCTGCTTGTGGTTATTAGGCATTTGCAAGCTCTCCGAAGTGTGTGCGCAGCAGGAGAGACAAATCCATGTTTTTATGCCTTCTTTGGCATTTTCAGGTGGAGAAAAACACAATCCCGAAAGAGAAAGAAAAGGCTGCCGCGCCAACACTGAGGCTTCAAACTTGATGAAAACAGTGTCTCCCATAGTGGAGTAGGGGCTGCTTGTGGTTATTAGGCATTTGCAAGCTCTCCGAAGTGTGTGCGCAGCAGGAGAGACAAATCCATGTTTTTATGCCTTCTTTGGCATTTTCAGGTGGAGAAAAACACAATCCCGAAAGAGAAAGAAAAGGCTGCCGCGCCAACACTGAGGCTTCAAACTTGATGAAAACAGTGTCTCCCATAGTGGAGTAGGGGCTGCTTGTGGTTATTAGGCCTTTGCAAGCTCTCCGAAGTGTGTGCGCAGCAGGAGAGACAAATCCATGTTTTTATGCCTTCTTTGGCATTTTCAGGTGGAGAAAAACACAATCCCGAAAGAGAAAGAAAAGGCTGCCGCGCCAACACTGAGGCTTCAAACTTGATGAAAACAGTGTCTCCCATATTGGAGTAGGGGCTGCTTGTGGTTATTAGGCATTTGCAAGCTCTCCGAAGTGTGTGCGCAGCAGGAGAGACAAATCCATGTTTTTATGCCTTCTTTGGCATTTTCAGGTGGAGAAAAACACAATCCCGAAAGAGAAAGAAAAGGCTGCCGCGCCAACACTGAGGCTTCAAACTTGATGAAAACAGTGTCTCCCATAGTGGAGTAGGGGCTGCTTGTGGTTATTAGGCCTTTGCAAGCTCTCCGAAGTGTGTGCGCGGCAGGAGAGACAAATCAATGTTTTCGCGCCTTTTTTGCCATTTCCAGGTCGAAAAACACACAGGCCCCAAAAATAAAGAAATGGCTGTCCAGCCAAAACTGAGGCTTCAAACTTGATGAAAACAGTGTCTCCCATATTGGAGTAGGGGCTGCTTGTGGTTATTAGGCATTTGCAAGCTCTCCGAAGTGTGTGCGCGGCAGGAGAGACAAATCCATGTTTTCGCGCCTTTTTTGCGATTTCAAGGTCGAAAAACACATAGGCCCCAAAATGAAAGAAACGGCTGCCGCGCCAAAACTATGGCTTCAAACTTGATGAAAACAGTCTCTCCCATAATAACTCACGGGCTGCTTGTGTTTTTTAGGCCTTTGCAAGCTCTCCGAAGTGTGTGCGCGGCAGGAGAGACAAATCAATGTTTTCGCGCCTTTTTTGCCATTTCCAGGTCGAAAAACACACAGGCCCCAAAAATAAAGAAATGGCTGTCCAGCCAAAACTGAGGCTTCAAACTTGATGAAAACAGTGTCTCCCATATTGGAGTAGGGGCTGCTTGTGGTTATTAGGCATTTGCAAGCTCTCCGAAGTGTGTGCGCGGCAGGAGAGACAAATCCATGTTTTCGCGCCTTTTTTGCGATTTCAAGGTCGAAAAACACATAGGCCCCAAAATGAAAGAAACGGCTGCCGCGCCAAAACTATGGCTTCAAACTTGATGAAAACAGTCTCTCCCATAATAACTCACGGGCTGCTTGTGTTTTTTAGGCCTTTGCACGCTATCAGAAGTGTGTGCGCGGCAGGAGAGACAAATCCATGTTTTCGCGCCTTTTTTGCCATTTCCAGGTCGAAGAAAACAAAGGCCCCAAAAATAAAGAAACGGCTGTCCAGCCAAAACTGAGGCTTCAAACTTGATTAAAACAGTCTCTCAGACAATAACTCAAGGGCCGCTTGTGTTTTTTAGGCCTTCGCAAGCTATCGGAAGTGTGTGCGCGGCAGGAGAGACAAATCCATGTTTTCGCGCCTTTTTTACGATTTCAAGGTCGAAAAACACATAGGCCCCAAAATGAAAGAAACGGCTGCCGCGCCAAAACTATGGCTTCAAACTTGATGAAAACATTCTCTCCCACAATAACTCAAGGGCAGCTTGTGTTTTTTAGGCCTTCGCAAGCTATCGGAAGTGTGTGCGCGGCAGGAGAGACAAATCAATGTTTTCGCGCCTTTTTTGCCATTTCCAGGTCGAAAAACACACAGGCCCCAAAAATAAAGAAATGGCTGTCCAGCCAAAACTGAGGCTTCAAACTTGATGAAAACAGTGTCTCCTATATTGGAGTAGGGGCTGCTTGTGGTTATTAGGCATTTGCAAGCTCTCCGAAGTGTGTGCGCAGCAGGAGAGACAAATCCATGTTTTTATGCCTTCTTTGGCATTTTCAGGTGGAGAAAAACACAATCCCGAAAGAAAAAGAAAAGGCTGCCGCGCCAACACTGAGGCTTCAAACTTGATGAAAACAGTGTCTCCCATAGTGGAGTAGGGGCTGCTTGTGGTTATTAGGCCTTTGCAAGCTCTCCGAAGTGTGTGCGCGGCAGGAGAGACAAATCAATGTTTTCGCGCCTTTTTTGCCATTTCCAGGTCGAAAAACACACAGGCCCCAAAAATAAAGAAATGGCTGTCCAGCCAAAACTGAGGCTTCAAACTTGATGAAAACAGTGTCTCCCATATTGGAGTAGGGGCTGCTTGTGGTTATTAGGCATTTGCAAGCTCTCCGAAGTGTGTGCGCAGCAGGAGAGACAAATCCATGTTTTTATGCCTTCTTTGGCATTTTCAGGTGGAGAAAAACACAATCCCGAAAGAGAAAGAAAAGGCTGCCGCGCCAACACTGAGGCTTCAAACTTGATGAAAACAGTGTCTCCCATAATGGAGTAGGGGCTGCTTGTGGTTATTAGGCATTTGCAAGCTCTCCGAAGTGTGTGCGCAGCAGGAGAGACAAATCCATGTTTTTATGCCTTCTTTGGCATTTTCAGGTGGAGAAAAACACAATCCCGAAAGAGAAAGAAAAGGCTGCCGCGCCAACACTGAGGCTTCAAACTTGATGAAAACAGTGTCTCCCATAGTGGAGTAGGGGCTGCTTGTGGTTATTAGGCCTTTGCAAGCTCTCCGAAGTGTGTGCGCAGCAGGAGAGACAAATCCATGTTTTTATGCCTTCTTTGGCATTTTCAGGTGGAGAAAAACACAATCCCGAAAGAGAAAGAAAAGGCTGCCGCGCCAACACTGAGGCTTCAAACTTGATGAAAACAGTGTCTCCCATATTGGAGTAGGGGCTGCTTGTGGTTATTAGGCATTTGCAAGCTCTCCGAAGTGTGTGCGCAGCAGGAGAGACAAATCCATGTTTTTATGCCTTCTTTGGCATTTTCAGGTGGAGAAAAACACAATCCCGAAAGAGAAAGAAAAGGCTGCCGCGCCAACACTGAGGCTTCAAACTTGATGAAAACAGTGTCTCCCATAGTGGAGTAGGGGCTGCTTGTGGTTATTAGGCCTTTGCAAGCTCTCCGAAGTGTGTGCGCAGCAGGAGAGACAAATCCATGTTTTTATGCCTTCTTTGGCATTTTCAGGTGGAGAAAAACACAATCCCGAAAGAGAAAGAAAAGGCTGCCGCGCCAACACTGAGGCTTCAAACTTGATGAAAACAGTGTCTCCCATATTGGAGTAGGGGCTGCTTGTGGTTATTAGGCATTTGCAAGCTCTCCGAAGTGTGTGCGCAGCAGGAGAGACAAATCCATGTTTTTATGCCTTCTTTGGCATTTTCAGGTGGAGAAAAACACAATCCCGAAAGAGAAAGAAAAGGCTGCCGCGCCAACACTGAGGCTTCAAACTTGATGAAAACAGTGTCTCCCATAGTGGAGTAGGGGCTGCTTGTGGTTATTAGGCCTTTGCAAGCTCTCCGAAGTGTGTGCGCAGCAGGAAAGACAAATCCATGTTTTTATGCCTTCTTTGGCATTTTCAGGTGGAGAAAAACACAATCCCGAAAGAGAAAGAAAAGGCTGCCGCGCCAACACTGAGGCTTCAAACTTGATGAAAACAGTGTCTCCCATATTGGAGTAGGGGCTGCTTGTGGTTATTAGGCATTTGCAAGCTCTCCGAAGTGTGTGCGCAGCAGGAGAGACAAATCCATGTTTTTATGCCTTCTTTGGCATTTTCAGGTGGAGAAAAACACAATCCCGAAAGAGAAAGAAAAGGCTGCCGCGCCAACACTGAGGCTTCAAACTTGATGAAAACAGTGTCTCCCATAGTGGAGTAGGGGCTGCTTGTGGTTATTAGGCCTTTGCAAGCTCTCCGAAGTGTGTGCGCAGCAGGAGAGACAAATCCATGTTTTTATGCCTTCTTTGGCATTTTCAGGTGGAGAAAAACACAATCCCGAAAGAGAAAGAAAAGGCTGCCGCGCCAACACTGAGGCTTCAAACTTGATGAAAACAGTGTCTCCCATATTGGAGTAGGGGCTGCTTGTGGTTATTAGGCATTTGCAAGCTCTCCGAAGTGTGTGCGCAGCAGGAGAGACAAATCCATGTTTTTATGCCTTCTTTGGCATTTTCAGGTGGAGAAAAACACAATCCCGAAAGAGAAAGAAAAGGCTGCCGCGCCAACACTGAGGCTTCAAACTTGATGAAAACAGTGTCTCCCATAGTGGAGTAGGGGCTGCTTGTGGTTATTAGGCCTTTGCAAGCTCTCCGAAGTGTGTGCGCGGCAGGAGAGACAAATCAATGTTTTCGCGCCTTTTTTGCCATTTCCAGGTCGAAAAACACACAGGCCCCAAAAATAAAGAAATGGCTGTCCAGCCAAAACTGAGGCTTCAAACTTGATGAAAACAGTGTCTCCCATATTGGAGTAGGGGCTGCTTGTGGTTATTAGGCATTTGCAAGCTCTCCGAAGTGTGTGCGCGGCAGGAGAGACAAATCCATGTTTTCGCGCCTTTTTTGCGATTTCAAGGTCGAAAAACACATAGGCCCCAAAATGAAAGAAACGGCTGCCGCGCCAAAACTATGGCTTCAAACTTGATGAAAACAGTCTCTCCCATAATAACTCACGGGCTGCTTGTGTTTTTTAGGCCTTTGCAAGCTCTCCGAAGTGTGTGCGCGGCAGGAGAGACAAATCAATGTTTTCGCGCCTTTTTTGCCATTTCCAGGTCGAAAAACACACAGGCCCCAAAAATAAAGAAATGGCTGTCCAGCCAAAACTGAGGCTTCAAACTTGATGAAAACAGTGTCTCCCATATTGGAGTAGGGGCTGCTTGTGGTTATTAGGCATTTGCAAGCTCTCCGAAGTGTGTGCGCGGCAGGAGAGACAAATCCATGTTTTCGCGCCTTTTTTGCGATTTCAAGGTCGAAAAACACATAGGCCCCAAAATGAAAGAAACGGCTGCCGCGCCAAAACTATGGCTTCAAACTTGATGAAAACAGTCTCTCCCATAATAACTCACGGGCTGCTTGTGTTTTTTAGGCCTTTGCACGCTATCAGAAGTGTGTGCGCGGCAGGAGAGACAAATCCATGTTTTCGCGCCTTTTTTGCCATTTCCAGGTCGAAGAAAACAAAGGCCCCAAAAATAAAGAAACGGCTGTCCAGCCAAAACTGAGGCTTCAAACTTGATTAAAACAGTCTCTCAGACAATAACTCAAGGGCCGCTTGTGTTTTTTAGGCCTTCGCAAGCTATCGGAAGTGTGTGCGCGGCAGGAGAGACAAATCCATGTTTTCGCGCCTTTTTTACGATTTCAAGGTCGAAAAACACATAGGCCCCAAAATGAAAGAAACGGCTGCCGCGCCAAAACTATGGCTTCAAACTTGATGAAAACATTCTCTCCCACAATAACTCAAGGGCAGCTTGTGTTTTTTAGGCCTTCGCAAGCTATCGGAAGTGTGTGCGCGGCAGGAGAGACAAATCAATGTTTTCGCGCCTTTTTTGCCATTTCCAGGTCGAAAAACACACAGGCCCCAAAAATAAAGAAATGGCTGTCCAGCCAAAACTGAGGCTTCAAACTTGATGAAAACAGTGTCTCCTATATTGGAGTAGGGGCTGCTTGTGGTTATTAGGCATTTGCAAGCTCTCCGAAGTGTGTGCGCAGCAGGAGAGACAAATCCATGTTTTTATGCCTTCTTTGGCATTTTCAGGTGGAGAAAAACACAATCCCGAAAGAAAAAGAAAAGGCTGCCGCGCCAACACTGAGGCTTCAAACTTGATGAAAACAGTGTCTCCCATAGTGGAGTAGGGGCTGCTTGTGGTTATTAGGCCTTTGCAAGCTCTCCGAAGTGTGTGCGCAGCAGGAGAGACAAATCCATGTTTTTATGCCTTCTTTGGCATTTTCAGGTGGAGAAAAACACAATCCCGAAAGAGAAAGAAAAGGCTGCCGCGCCAACACTGAGGCTTCAAACTTGATGAAAACAGTCTCTCCCATAATAACTCACGGGCTGCTTGTGTTTTTTAGGCCTTTGCACGCTATCGGAAGTGTGTGCGCGGCAGGAGAGACAAATCCATGTTTTCGCGCCTTTTTTGCGATTTCGGGATTGTGTTTTTCTCCACCTGAAAATGCCAAAGAAGGCATAAAAACATGGATTTGTCTCTCCTGCTGCGCACACACTTCGGAGAGCTTGCAAAGGCCTAATAACCACAAGCAGCCCCTACTCCACTATGGGAGACACTGTTTTCATCAAGTTTGAAGCCTCAGTGTTGGCGCGGCAGCCTTTTCTTTCTCTTTCGGGATTGTGTTTTTCTCCACCTGAAAATGCCAAAGAAGGCATAAAAACATGGATTTGTCTCTCCTGCTGCGCACACACTTCGGAGAGCTTGCAAATGCCTAATAACCACAAGCAGCCCCTACTCCAATATGGGAGACACTGTTTTCATCAAGTTTGAAGCCTCAGTGTTGGCGCGGCAGCCTTTTCTTTCTCTTTCGGGATTGTGTTTTTCTCCACCTGAAAATGCCAAAGAAGGCATAAAAACATGGATTTGTCTCTCCTGCTGCGCACACACTTCGGAGAGCTTGCAAAGGCCTAATAACCACAAGCAGCCCCTACTCCACTATGGGAGACACTGTTTTCATCAAGTTTGAAGCCTCAGTGTTGGCGCGGCAGCCTTTTCTTTCTCTTTCGGGATTGTGTTTTTCTCCACCTGAAAATGCCAAAGAAGGCATAAAAACATGGATTTGTCTCTCCTGCTGCGCACACACTTCGGAGAGCTTGCAAAGGCCTAATAACCACAAGCAGCCCCTACTCCACTATGGGAGACACTGTTTTCATCAAGTTTGAAGCCTCAGTGTTGGCGCGGCAGCCTTTTCTTTCTCTTTCGGGATTGTGTTTTTCTCCACCTGAAAATGCCAAAGAAGGCATAAAAACATGGATTTGTCTCTCCTGCTGCGCACACACTTCGGAGAGCTTGCAAATGCCTAATAACCACAAGCAGCCCCTACTCCAATATGGGAGACACTGTTTTCATCAAGTTTGAAGCCTCAGTGTTGGCGCGGCAGCCTTTTCTTTCTCTTTCGGGATTGTGTTTTTCTCCACCTGAAAATGCCAAAGAAGGCATAAAAACATGGATTTGTCTCTCCTGCTGCGCACACACTTCGGAGAGCTTGCAAAGGCCTAATAACCACAAGCAGCCCCTACTCCACTATGGGAGACACTGTTTTCATCAAGTTTGAAGCCTCAGTGTTGGCGCGGCAGCCTTTTCTTTCTCTTTCGGGATTGTGTTTTTCTCCACCTGAAAATGCCAAAGAAGGCATAAAAACATGGATTTGTCTCTCCTGCTGCGCACACACTTCGGAGAGCTTGCAAATGCCTAATAACCACAAGCAGCCCCTACTCCAATATGGGAGACACTGTTTTCATCAAGTTTGAAGCCTCAGTGTTGGCGCGGCAGCCTTTTCTTTCTCTTTCGGGATTGTGTTTTTCTCCACCTGAAAATGCCAAAGAAGGCATAAAAACATGGATTTGTCTCTCCTGCTGCGCACACACTTCGGAGAGCTTGCAAAGGCCTAATAACCACAAGCAGCCCCTACTCCACTATGGGAGACACTGTTTTCATCAAGTTTGAAGCCTCAGTGTTGGCGCGGCAGCCTTTTCTTTCTCTTTCGGGATTGTGTTTTTCTCCACCTGAAAATGCCAAAGAAGGCATAAAAACATGGATTTGTCTCTCCTGCTGCGCACACACTTCGGAGAGCTTGCAAATGCCTAATAACCACAAGCAGCCCCTACTCCAATATGGGAGACACTGTTTTCATCAAGTTTGAAGCCTCAGTGTTGGCGCGGCAGCCTTTTCTTTCTCTTTCGGGATTGTGTTTTTCTCCACCTGAAAATGCCAAAGAAGGCATAAAAACATGGATTTGTCTCTCCTGCTGCGCACACACTTCGGAGAGCTTGCAAAGGCCTAATAACCACAAGCAGCCCCTACTCCACTATGGGAGACACTGTTTTCATCAAGTTTGAAGCCTCAGTGTTGGCGCGGCAGCCTTTTCTTTCTCTTTCGGGATTGTGTTTTTCTCCACCTGAAAATGCCAAAGAAGGCATAAAAACATGGATTTGTCTCTCCTGCTGCGCACACACTTCGGAGAGCTTGCAAATGCCTAATAACCACAAGCAGCCCCTACTCCATTATGGGAGACACTGTTTTCATCAAGTTTGAAGCCTCAGTGTTGGCGCGGCAGCCTTTTCTTTCTCTTTCGGGATTGTGTTTTTCTCCACCTGAAAATGCCAAAGAAGGCATAAAAACATGGATTTGTCTCTCCTGCTGCGCACACACTTCGGAGAGCTTGCAAATGCCTAATAACCACAAGCAGCCCCTACTCCAATATGGGAGACACTGTTTTCATCAAGTTTGAAGCCTCAGTTTTGGCTGGACAGCCATTTCTTTATTTTTGGGGCCTGTGTGTTTTTCGACCTGGAAATGGCAAAAAAGGCGCGAAAACATTGATTTGTCTCTCCTGCCGCGCACACACTTCGGAGAGCTTGCAAAGGCCTAATAACCACAAGCAGCCCCTACTCCACTATGGGAGACACTGTTTTCATCAAGTTTGAAGCCTCAGTGTTGGCGCGGCAGCCTTTTCTTTTTCTTTCGGGATTGTGTTTTTCTCCACCTGAAAATGCCAAAGAAGGCATAAAAACATGGATTTGTCTCTCCTGCTGCGCACACACTTCGGAGAGCTTGCAAATGCCTAATAACCACAAGCAGCCCCTACTCCAATATAGGAGACACTGTTTTCATCAAGTTTGAAGCCTCAGTTTTGGCTGGACAGCCATTTCTTTATTTTTGGGGCCTGTGTGTTTTTCGACCTGGAAATGGCAAAAAAGGCGCGAAAACATTGATTTGTCTCTCCTGCCGCGCACACACTTCCGATAGCTTGCGAAGGCCTAAAAAACACAAGCTGCCCTTGAGTTATTGTGGGAGAGAATGTTTTCATCAAGTTTGAAGCCATAGTTTTGGCGCGGCAGCCGTTTCTTTCATTTTGGGGCCTATGTGTTTTTCGACCTTGAAATCGTAAAAAAGGCGCGAAAACATGGATTTGTCTCTCCTGCCGCGCACACACTTCCGATAGCTTGCGAAGGCCTAAAAAACACAAGCGGCCCTTGAGTTATTGTCTGAGAGACTGTTTTAATCAAGTTTGAAGCCTCAGTTTTGGCTGGACAGCCGTTTCTTTATTTTTGGGGCCTTTGTTTTCTTCGACCTGGAAATGGCAAAAAAGGCGCGAAAACATGGATTTGTCTCTCCTGCCGTGCACACACTTCTGATAGCGTGCAAAGGCCTAAAAAACACAAGCAGCCCGTGAGTTATTATGGGAGAGACTGTTTTCATCAAGTTTGAAGCCATAGTTTTGGCGCGGCAGCCGTTTCTTTCATTTTGGGGCCTATGTGTTTTTCGACCTTGAAATCGCAAAAAAGGCGCGAAAACATGGATTTGTCTCTCCTGCCGCGCACACACTTCGGAGAGCTTGCAAATGCCTAATAACCACAAGCAGCCCCTACTCCAATATGGGAGACACTGTTTTCATCAAGTTTGAAGCCTCAGTTTTGGCTGGACAGCCATTTCTTTATTTTTGGGGCCTGTGTGTTTTTCGACCTGGAAATGGCAAAAAAGGCGCGAAAACATTGATTTGTCTCTCCTGCCGCGCACACACTTCGGAGAGCTTGCAAAGGCCTAAAAAACACAAGCAGCCCGTGAGTTATTATGGGAGAGACTGTTTTCATCAAGTTTGAAGCCATAGTTTTGGCGCGGCAGCCGTTTCTTTCATTTTGGGGCCTATGTGTTTTTCGACCTTGAAATCGCAAAAAAGGCGCGAAAACATGGATTTGTCTCTCCTGCCGCGCACACACTTCGGAGAGCTTGCAAATGCCTAATAACCACAAGCAGCCCCTACTCCAATATGGGAGACACTGTTTTCATCAAGTTTGAAGCCTCAGTTTTGGCTGGACAGCCATTTCTTTATTTTTGGGGCCTGTGTGTTTTTCGACCTGGAAATGGCAAAAAAGGCGCGAAAACATTGATTTGTCTCTCCTGCCGCGCACACACTTCGGAGAGCTTGCAAAGGCCTAATAACCACAAGCAGCCCCTACTCCACTATGGGAGACACTGTTTTCATCAAGTTTGAAGCCTCAGTGTTGGCGCGGCAGCCTTTTCTTTCTCTTTCGGGATTGTGTTTTTCTCCACCTGAAAATGCCAAAGAAGGCATAAAAACATGGATTTTTCTCTCCTGCTGCGCACACACTTCGGAGAGCTTGCAAATGCCTAATAACCACAAGCAGCCCCTACTCCAATATGGGAGACACTGTTTTCATCAAGTTTGAAGCCTCAGTGTTGGCGCGGCAGCCTTTTCTTTCTCTTTCGGGATTGTGTTTTTCTCCACCTGAAAATGCCAAAGAAGGCATAAAAACATGGATTTGTCTCTCCTGCTGCGCACACACTTCGGAGAGCTTGCAAAGGCCTAATAACCACAAGCAGCCCCTACTCCACTATGGGAGACACTGTTTTCATCAAGTTTGAAGCCTCAGTGTTGGCGCGGCAGCCTTTTCTTTCTCTTTCGGGATTGTGTTTTTCTCCACCTGAAAATGCCAAAGAAGGCATAAAAACATGGATTTGTCTCTCCTGCTGCGCACACACTTCGGAGAGCTTGCAAATGCCTAATAACCACAAGCAGCCCCTACTCCAATATGGGAGACACTGTTTTCATCAAGTTTGAAGCCTCAGTTTTGGCTGGACAGCCATTTCTTTATTTTTGGGGCCTGTGTGTTTTTCGACCTGGAAATGGCAAAAAAGGCGCGAAAACATTGATTTGTCTCTCCTGCCGCGCACACACTTCGGAGAGCTTGCAAAGGCCTAATAACCACAAGCAGCCCCTACTCCACTATGGGAGACACTGTTTTCATCAAGTTTGAAGCCTCAGTGTTGGCGCGGCAGCCTTTTCTTTTTCTTTCGGGATTGTGTTTTTCTCCACCTGAAAATGCCAAAGAAGGCATAAAAACATGGATTTGTCTCTCCTGCTGCGCACACACTTCGGAGAGCTTGCAAATGCCTAATAACCACAAGCAGCCCCTACTCCAATATAGGAGACACTGTTTTCATCAAGTTTGAAGCCTCAGTTTTGGCTGGACAGCCATTTCTTTATTTTTGGGGCCTGTGTGTTTTTCGACCTGGAAATGGCAAAAAAGGCGCGAAAACATTGATTTGTCTCTCCTGCCGCGCACACACTTCCGATAGCTTGCGAAGGCCTAAAAAACACAAGCTGCCCTTGAGTTATTGTGGGAGAGAATGTTTTCATCAAGTTTGAAGCCATAGTTTTGGCGCGGCAGCCGTTTCTTTCATTTTGGGGCCTATGTGTTTTTCGACCTTGAAATCGTAAAAAAGGCGCGAAAACATGGATTTGTCTCTCCTGCCGCGCACACACTTCCGATAGCTTGCGAAGGCCTAAAAAACACAAGCGGCCCTTGAGTTATTGTCTGAGAGACTGTTTTAATCAAGTTTGAAGCCTCAGTTTTGGCTGGACAGCCGTTTCTTTATTTTTGGGGCCTTTGTTTTCTTCGACCTGGAAATGGCAAAAAAGGCGCGAAAACATGGATTTGTCTCTCCTGCCGCGCACACACTTCTGATAGCGTGCAAAGGCCTAAAAAACACAAGCAGCCCGTGAGTTATTATGGGAGAGACTGTTTTCATCAAGTTTGAAGCCATAGTTTTGGCGCGGCAGCCGTTTCTTTCATTTTGGGGCCTATGTGTTTTTCGACCTTGAAATCGCAAAAAAGGCGCGAAAACATGGATTTGTCTCTCCTGCCGCGCACACACTTCGGAGAGCTTGCAAATGCCTAATAACCACAAGCAGCCCCTACTCCAATATGGGAGACACTGTTTTCATCAAGTTTGAAGCCTCAGTTTTGGCTGGACAGCCATTTCTTTATTTTTGGGGCCTGTGTGTTTTTCGACCTGGAAATGGCAAAAAAGGCGCGAAAACATTGATTTGTCTCTCCTGCCGCGCACACACTTCGGAGAGCTTGCAAAGGCCTAAAAAACACAAGCAGCCCGTGAGTTATTATGGGAGAGACTGTTTTCATCAAGTTTGAAGCCATAGTTTTGGCGCGGCAGCCGTTTCTTTCATTTTGGGGCCTATGTGTTTTTCGACCTTGAAATCGCAAAAAAGGCGCGAAAACATGGATTTGTCTCTCCTGCCGCGCACACACTTCGGAGAGCTTGCAAATGCCTAATAACCACAAGCAGCCCCTACTCCAATATGGGAGACACTGTTTTCATCAAGTTTGAAGCCTCAGTTTTGGCTGGACAGCCATTTCTTTATTTTTGGGGCCTGTGTGTTTTTCGACCTGGAAATGGCAAAAAAGGCGCGAAAACATTGATTTGTCTCTCCTGCCGCGCACACACTTCGGAGAGCTTGCAAAGGCCTAATAACCACAAGCAGCCCCTACTCCACTATGGGAGACACTGTTTTCATCAAGTTTGAAGCCTCAGTGTTGGCGCGGCAGCCTTTTCTTTCTCTTTCGGGATTGTGTTTTTCTCCACCTGAAAATGCCAAAGAAGGCATAAAAACATGGATTTTTCTCTCCTGCTGCGCACACACTTCGGAGAGCTTGCAAATGCCTAATAACCACAAGCAGCCCCTACTCCAATATGGGAGACACTGTTTTCATCAAGTTTGAAGCCTCAGTGTTGGCGCGGCAGCCTTTTCTTTCTCTTTCGGGATTGTGTTTTTCTCCACCTGAAAATGCCAAAGAAGGCATAAAAACATGGATTTGTCTCTCCTGCTGCGCACACACTTCGGAGAGCTTGCAAAGGCCTAATAACCACAAGCAGCCCCTACTCCACTATGGGAGACACTGTTTTCATCAAGTTTGAAGCCTCAGTGTTGGCGCGGCAGCCTTTTCTTTCTCTTTCGGGATTGTGTTTTTCTCCACCTGAAAATGCCAAAGAAGGCATAAAAACATGGATTTGTCTCTCCTGCTGCGCACACACTTCGGAGAGCTTGCAAATGCCTAATAACCACAAGCAGCCCCTACTCCAATATGGGAGACACTGTTTTCATCAAGTTTGAAGCCTCAGTGTTGGCGCGGCAGCCTTTTCTTTCTCTTTCGGGATTGTGTTTTTCTCCACCTGAAAATGCCAAAGAAGGCATAAAAACATGGATTTGTCTTTCCTGCTGCGCACACACTTCGGAGAGCTTGCAAAGGCCTAATAACCACAAGCAGCCCCTACTCCACTATGGGAGACACTGTTTTCATCAAGTTTGAAGCCTCAGTGTTGGCGCGGCAGCCTTTTCTTTCTCTTTCGGGATTGTGTTTTTCTCCACCTGAAAATGCCAAAGAAGGCATAAAAACATGGATTTGTCTCTCCTGCTGCGCACACACTTCGGAGAGCTTGCAAATGCCTAATAACCACAAGCAGCCCCTACTCCAATATGGGAGACACTGTTTTCATCAAGTTTGAAGCCTCAGTGTTGGCGCGGCAGCCTTTTCTTTCTCTTTCGGGATTGTGTTTTTCTCCACCTGAAAATGCCAAAGAAGGCATAAAAACATGGATTTGTCTCTCCTGCTGCGCACACACTTCGGAGAGCTTGCAAAGGCCTAATAACCACAAGCAGCCCCTACTCCACTATGGGAGACACTGTTTTCATCAAGTTTGAAGCCTCAGTGTTGGCGCGGCAGCCTTTTCTTTCTCTTTCGGGATTGTGTTTTTCTCCACCTGAAAATGCCAAAGAAGGCATAAAAACATGGATTTGTCTCTCCTGCTGCGCACACACTTCGGAGAGCTTGCAAATGCCTAATAACCACAAGCAGCCCCTACTCCAATATGGGAGACACTGTTTTCATCAAGTTTGAAGCCTCAGTGTTGGCGCGGCAGCCTTTTCTTTCTCTTTCGGGATTGTGTTTTTCTCCACCTGAAAATGCCAAAGAAGGCATAAAAACATGGATTTGTCTCTCCTGCTGCGCACACACTTCGGAGAGCTTGCAAAGGCCTAATAACCACAAGCAGCCCCTACTCCACTATGGGAGACACTGTTTTCATCAAGTTTGAAGCCTCAGTGTTGGCGCGGCAGCCTTTTCTTTCTCTTTCGGGATTGTGTTTTTCTCCACCTGAAAATGCCAAAGAAGGCATAAAAACATGGATTTGTCTCTCCTGCTGCGCACACACTTCGGAGAGCTTGCAAATGCCTAATAACCACAAGCAGCCCCTACTCCAATATGGGAGACACTGTTTTCATCAAGTTTGAAGCCTCAGTGTTGGCGCGGCAGCCTTTTCTTTCTCTTTCGGGATTGTGTTTTTCTCCACCTGAAAATGCCAAAGAAGGCATAAAAACATGGATTTGTCTCTCCTGCTGCGCACACACTTCGGAGAGCTTGCAAATGCCTAATAACCACAAGCAGCCCCTACTCCAATATGGGAGACACTGTTTTCATCAAGTTTGAAGCCTCAGTGTTGGCGCGGCAGCCTTTTCTTTCTCTTTCGGGATTGTGTTTTTCTCCACCTGAAAATGCCAAAGAAGGCATAAAAACATGGATTTGTCTCTCCTGCTGCGCACACACTTCGGAGAGCTTGCAAAGGCCTAATAACCACAAGCAGCCCCTACTCCACTATGGGAGACACTGTTTTCATCAAGTTTGAAGCCTCAGTGTTGGCGCGGCAGCCTTTTCTTTCTCTTTCGGGATTGTGTTTTTCTCCACCTGAAAATGCCAAAGAAGGCATAAAAACATGGATTTGTCTCTCCTGCTGCGCACACACTTCGGAGAGCTTGCAAATGCCTAATAACCACAAGCAGCCCCTACTCCATTATGGGAGACACTGTTTTCATCAAGTTTGAAGCCTCAGTGTTGGCGCGGCAGCCTTTTCTTTCTCTTTCGGGATTGTGTTTTTCTCCACCTGAAAATGCCAAAGAAGGCATAAAAACATGGATTTGTCTCTCCTGCTGCGCACACACTTCGGAGAGCTTGCAAATGCCTAATAACCACAAGCAGCCCCTACTCCAATATGGGAGACACTGTTTTCATCAAGTTTGAAGCCTCAGTTTTGGCTGGACAGCCATTTCTTTATTTTTGGGGCCTGTGTGTTTTTCGACCTGGAAATGGCAAAAAAGGCGCGAAAACATTGATTTGTCTCTCCTGCCGCGCACACACTTCGGAGAGCTTGCAAAGGCCTAATAACCACAAGCAGCCCCTACTCCACTATGGGAGACACTGTTTTCATCAAGTTTGAAGCCTCAGTGTTGGCGCGGCAGCCTTTTCTTTTTCTTTCGGGATTGTGTTTTTCTCCACCTGAAAATGCCAAAGAAGGCATAAAAACATGGATTTGTCTCTCCTGCTGCGCACACACTTCGGAGAGCTTGCAAATGCCTAATAACCACAAGCAGCCCCTACTCCAATATAGGAGACACTGTTTTCATCAAGTTTGAAGCCTCAGTTTTGGCTGGACAGCCATTTCTTTATTTTTGGGGCCTGTGTGTTTTTCGACCTGGAAATGGCAAAAAAGGCGCGAAAACATTGATTTGTCTCTCCTGCCGCGCACACACTTCCGATAGCTTGCGAAGGCCTAAAAAACACAAGCTGCCCTTGAGTTATTGTGGGAGAGAATGTTTTCATCAAGTTTGAAGCCATAGTTTTGGCGCGGCAGCCGTTTCTTTCATTTTGGGGCCTATGTGTTTTTCGACCTTGAAATCGTAAAAAAGGCGCGAAAACATGGATTTGTCTCTCCTGCCGCGCACACACTTCCGATAGCTTGCGAAGGCCTAAAAAACACAAGCGGCCCTTGAGTTATTGTCTGAGAGACTGTTTTAATCAAGTTTGAAGCCTCAGTTTTGGCTGGACAGCCGTTTCTTTATTTTTGGGGCCTTTGTTTTCTTCGACCTGGAAATGGCAAAAAAGGCGCGAAAACATGGATTTGTCTCTCCTGCCGCGCACACACTTCTGATAGCGTGCAAAGGCCTAAAAAACACAAGCAGCCCGTGAGTTATTATGGGAGAGACTGTTTTCATCAAGTTTGAAGCCATAGTTTTGGCGCGGCAGCCGTTTCTTTCATTTTGGGGCCTATGTGTTTTTCGACCTTGAAATCGCAAAAAAGGCGCGAAAACATGGATTTGTCTCTCCTGCCGCGCACACACTTCGGAGAGCTTGCAAATGCCTAATAACCACAAGCAGCCCCTACTCCAATATGGGAGACACTGTTTTCATCAAGTTTGAAGCCTCAGTTTTGGCTGGACAGCCATTTCTTTATTTTTGGGGCCTGTGTGTTTTTCGACCTGGAAATGGCAAAAAAGGCGCGAAAACATTGATTTGTCTCTCCTGCCGCGCACACACTTCGGAGAGCTTGCAAAGGCCTAAAAAACACAAGCAGCCCGTGAGTTATTATGGGAGAGACTGTTTTCATCAAGTTTGAAGCCATAGTTTTGGCGCGGCAGCCGTTTCTTTCATTTTGGGGCCTATGTGTTTTTCGACCTTGAAATCGCAAAAAAGGCGCGAAAACATGGATTTGTCTCTCCTGCCGCGCACACACTTCGGAGAGCTTGCAAATGCCTAATAACCACAAGCAGCCCCTACTCCAATATGGGAGACACTGTTTTCATCAAGTTTGAAGCCTCAGTTTTGGCTGGACAGCCATTTCTTTATTTTTGGGGCCTGTGTGTTTTTCGACCTGGAAATGGCAAAAAAGGCGCGAAAACATTGATTTGTCTCTCCTGCCGCGCACACACTTCGGAGAGCTTGCAAAGGCCTAATAACCACAAGCAGCCCCTACTCCACTATGGGAGCCACTGTTTTCATCAAGTTTGAAGCCTCAGTGTTGGCGCGGCAGCCTTTTCTTTCTCTTTCGGGATTGTGTTTTTCTCCACCTGAAAATGCCAAAGAAGGCATAAAAACATGGATTTGTCTCTCCTGCTGCGCACACACTTCGGAGAGCTTGCAAATGCCTAATAACCACAAGCAGCCCCTACTCCAATATGGGAGACACTGTTTTCATCAAGTTTGAAGCCTCAGTGTTGGCGCGGCAGCCTTTTCTTTCTCTTTCGGGATTGTGTTTTTCTCCACCTGAAAATGCCAAAGAAGGCATAAAAACATGGATTTGTCTCTCCTGCTGCGCACACACTTCGGAGAGCTTGCAAAGGCCTAATAACCACAAGCAGCCCCTACTCCACTATGGGAGACACTGTTTTCATCAAGTTTGAAGCCTCAGTGTTGGCGCGGCAGCCTTTTCTTTCTCTTTCGGGATTGTGTTTTTCTCCACCTGAAAATGCCAAAGAAGGCATAAAAACATGGATTTGTCTCTCCTGCTGCGCACACACTTCGGAGAGCTTGCAAATGCCTAATAACCACAAGCAGCCCCTACTCCACTATGGGAGACACTGTTTTCATCAAGTTTGAAGCCTCAGTGTTGGCGCGGCAGCCTTTTCTTTCTCTTTCGGGATTGTGTTTTTCTCCACCTGAAAATGCCAAAGAAGGCATAAAAACATGGATTTGTCTCTCCTGCTGCGCACACACTTCGGAGAGCTTGCAAATGCCTAATAACCACAAGCAGCCCCTACTCCATTATGGGAGACACTGTTTTCATCAAGTTTGAAGCCTCAGTGTTGGCGCGGCAGCCTTTTCTTTCTCTTTCGGGATTGTGTTTTTCTCCACCTGAAAATGCCAAAGAAGGCATAAAAACATGGATTTGTCTCTCCTGCTGCGCACACACTTCGGAGAGCTTGCAAATGCCTAATAACCACAAGCAGCCCCTACTCCAATATGGGAGACACTGTTTTCATCAAGTTTGAAGCCTCAGTTTTGGCTGGACAGCCATTTCTTTATTTTTGGGGCCTGTGTGTTTTTCGACCTGGAAATGGCAAAAAAGGCGCGAAAACATTGATTTGTCTCTCCTGCCGCGCACACACTTCGGAGAGCTTGCAAAGGCCTAATAACCACAAGCAGCCCCTACTCCACTATGGGAGACACTGTTTTCATCAAGTTTGAAGCCTCAGTGTTGGCGCGGCAGCCTTTTCTTTTTCTTTCGGGATTGTGTTTTTCTCCACCTGAAAATGCCAAAGAAGGCATAAAAACATGGATTTGTCTCTCCTGCTGCGCACACACTTCGGAGAGCTTGCAAATGCCTAATAACCACAAGCAGCCCCTACTCCAATATAGGAGACACTGTTTTCATCAAGTTTGAAGCCTCAGTTTTGGCTGGACAGCCATTTCTTTATTTTTGGGGCCTGTGTGTTTTTCGACCTGGAAATGGCAAAAAAGGCGCGAAAACATTGATTTGTCTCTCCTGCCGCGCACACACTTCGGAGAGCTTGCAAAGGCCTAAAAAACACAAGCAGCCCGTGAGTTATTATGGGAGAGACTGTTTTCATCAAGTTTGAAGCCATAGTTTTGGCGCGGCAGCCGTTTCTTTCATTTTGGGGCCTATGTGTTTTTCGACCTTGAAATCGCAAAAAAGGCGCGAAAACATGGATTTGTCTCTCCTGCCGCGCACACACTTCGGAGAGCTTGCAAATGCCTAATAACCACAAGCAGCCCCTACTCCAATATGGGAGACACTGTTTTCATCAAGTTTGAAGCCTCAGTTTTGGCTGGACAGCCATTTCTTTATTTTTGGGGCCTGTGTGTTTTTCGACCTGGAAATGGCAAAAAAGGCGCGAAAACATTGATTTGTCTCTCCTGCCGCGCACACACTTCGGAGAGCTTGCAAAGGCCTAATAACCACAAGCAGCCCCTACTCCACTATGGGAGACACTGTTTTCATCAAGTTTGAAGCCTCAGTGTTGGCGCGGCAGCCTTTTCTTTCTCTTTCGGGATTGTGTTTTTCTCCACCTGAAAATGCCAAAGAAGGCATAAAAACATGGATTTGTCTCTCCTGCTGCGCACACACTTCGGAGAGCTTGCAAATGCCTAATAACCACAAGCAGCCCCTACTCCAATATGGGAGACACTGTTTTCATCAAGTTTGAAGCCTCAGTGTTGGCGCGGCAGCCTTTTCTTTCTCTTTCGGGATTGTGTTTTTCTCCACCTGAAAATGCCAAAGAAGGCATAAAAACATGGATTTGTCTCTCCTGCTGCGCACACACTTCGGAGAGCTTGCAAAGGCCTAATAACCACAAGCAGCCCCTACTCCACTATGGGAGACACTGTTTTCATCAAGTTTGAAGCCTCAGTGTTGGCGCGGCAGCCTTTTCTTTCTCTTTCGGGATTGTGTTTTTCTCCACCTGAAAATGCCAAAGAAGGCATAAAAACATGGATTTGTCTCTCCTGCTGCGCACACACTTCGGAGAGCTTGCAAATGCCTAATAACCACAAGCAGCCCCTACTCCAATATGGGAGACACTGTTTTCATCAAGTTTGAAGCCTCAGTGTTGGCGCGGCAGCCTTTTCTTTCTCTTTCGGGATTGTGTTTTTCTCCACCTGAAAATGCCAAAGAAGGCATAAAAACATGGATTTGTCTTTCCTGCTGCGCACACACTTCGGAGAGCTTGCAAAGGCCTAATAACCACAAGCAGCCCCTACTCCACTATGGGAGACACTGTTTTCATCAAGTTTGAAGCCTCAGTGTTGGCGCGGCAGCCTTTTCTTTCTCTTTCGGGATTGTGTTTTTCTCCACCTGAAAATGCCAAAGAAGGCATAAAAACATGGATTTGTCTCTCCTGCTGCGCACACACTTCGGAGAGCTTGCAAATGCCTAATAACCACAAGCAGCCCCTACTCCAATATGGGAGACACTGTTTTCATCAAGTTTGAAGCCTCAGTGTTGGCGCGGCAGCCTTTTCTTTCTCTTTCGGGATTGTGTTTTTCTCCACCTGAAAATGCCAAAGAAGGCATAAAAACATGGATTTGTCTCTCCTGCTGCGCACACACTTCGGAGAGCTTGCAAAGGCCTAATAACCACAAGCAGCCCCTACTCCACTATGGGAGACACTGTTTTCATCAAGTTTGAAGCCTCAGTGTTGGCGCGGCAGCCTTTTCTTTCTCTTTCGGGATTGTGTTTTTCTCCACCTGAAAATGCCAAAGAAGGCATAAAAACATGGATTTGTCTCTCCTGCTGCGCACACACTTCGGAGAGCTTGCAAATGCCTAATAACCACAAGCAGCCCCTACTCCATTATGGGAGACACTGTTTTCATCAAGTTTGAAGCCTCAGTGTTGGCGCGGCAGCCTTTTCTTTCTCTTTCGGGATTGTGTTTTTCTCCACCTGAAAATGCCAAAGAAGGCATAAAAACATGGATTTGTCTCTCCTGCTGCGCACACACTTCGGAGAGCTTGCAAATGCCTAATAACCACAAGCAGCCCCTACTCCAATATGGGAGACACTGTTTTCATCAAGTTTGAAGCCTCAGTTTTGGCTGGACAGCCATTTCTTTATTTTTGGGGCCTGTGTGTTTTTCGACCTGGAAATGGCAAAAAAGGCGCGAAAACATTGATTTGTCTCTCCTGCCGCGCACACACTTCGGAGAGCTTGCAAAGGCCTAATAACCACAAGCAGCCCCTACTCCACTATGGGAGACACTGTTTTCATCAAGTTTGAAGCCTCAGTGTTGGCGCGGCAGCCTTTTCTTTTTCTTTCGGGATTGTGTTTTTCTCCACCTGAAAATGCCAAAGAAGGCATAAAAACATGGATTTGTCTCTCCTGCTGCGCACACACTTCGGAGAGCTTGCAAATGCCTAATAACCACAAGCAGCCCCTACTCCAATATAGGAGACACTGTTTTCATCAAGTTTGAAGCCTCAGTTTTGGCTGGACAGCCATTTCTTTATTTTTGGGGCCTGTGTGTTTTTCGACCTGGAAATGGCAAAAAAGGCGCGAAAACATTGATTTGTCTCTCCTGCCGCGCACACACTTCCGATAGCTTGCGAAGGCCTAAAAAACACAAGCTGCCCTTGAGTTATTGTGGGAGAGAATGTTTTCATCAAGTTTGAAGCCATAGTTTTGGCGCGGCAGCCGTTTCTTTCATTTTGGGGCCTATGTGTTTTTCGACCTTGAAATCGTAAAAAAGGCGCGAAAACATGGATTTGTCTCTCCTGCCGCGCACACACTTCCGATAGCTTGCGAAGGCCTAAAAAACACAAGCGGCCCTTGAGTTATTGTCTGAGAGACTGTTTTAATCAAGTTTGAAGCCTCAGTTTTGGCTGGACAGCCGTTTCTTTATTTTTGGGGCCTTTGTTTTCTTCGACCTGGAAATGGCAAAAAAGGCGCGAAAACATGGATTTGTCTCTCCTGCCGCGCACACACTTCTGATAGCGTGCAAAGGCCTAAAAAACACAAGCAGCCCGTGAGTTATTATGGGAGAGACTGTTTTCATCAAGTTTGAAGCCATAGTTTTGGCGCGGCAGCCGTTTCTTTCATTTTGGGGCCTATGTGTTTTTCGACCTTGAAATCGCAAAAAAGGCGCGAAAACATGGATTTGTCTCTCCTGCCGCGCACACACTTCGGAGAGCTTGCAAATGCCTAATAACCACAAGCAGCCCCTACTCCAATATGGGAGACACTGTTTTCATCAAGTTTGAAGCCTCAGTTTTGGCTGGACAGCCATTTCTTTATTTTTGGGGCCTGTGTGTTTTTCGACCTGGAAATGGCAAAAAAGGCGCGAAAACATTGATTTGTCTCTCCTGCCGCGCACACACTTCGGAGAGCTTGCAAAGGCCTAAAAAACACAAGCAGCCCGTGAGTTATTATGGGAGAGACTGTTTTCATCAAGTTTGAAGCCATAGTTTTGGCGCGGCAGCCGTTTCTTTCATTTTGGGGCCTATGTGTTTTTCGACCTTGAAATCGCAAAAAAGGCGCGAAAACATGGATTTGTCTCTCCTGCCGCGCACACACTTCGGAGAGCTTGCAAATGCCTAATAACCACAAGCAGCCCCTACTCCAATATGGGAGACACTGTTTTCATCAAGTTTGAAGCCTCAGTTTTGGCTGGACAGCCATTTCTTTATTTTTGGGGCCTGTGTGTTTTTCGACCTGGAAATGGCAAAAAAGGCGCGAAAACATTGATTTGTCTCTCCTGCCGCGCACACACTTCGGAGAGCTTGCAAAGGCCTAATAACCACAAGCAGCCCCTACTCCACTATGGGAGACACTGTTTTCATCAAGTTTGAAGCCTCAGTGTTGGCGCGGCAGCCTTTTCTTTCTCTTTCGGGATTGTGTTTTTCTCCACCTGAAAATGCCAAAGAAGGCATAAAAACATGGATTTGTCTCTCCTGCTGCGCACACACTTCGGAGAGCTTGCAAATGCCTAATAACCACAAGCAGCCCCTACTCCAATATGGGAGACACTGTTTTCATCAAGTTTGAAGCCTCAGTGTTGGCGCGGCAGCCTTTTCTTTCTCTTTCGGGATTGTGTTTTTCTCCACCTGAAAATGCCAAAGAAGGCATAAAAACATGGATTTGTCTCTCCTGCTGCGCACACACTTCGGAGAGCTTGCAAAGGCCTAATAACCACAAGCAGCCCCTACTCCACTATGGGAGACACTGTTTTCATCAAGTTTGAAGCCTCAGTGTTGGCGCGGCAGCCTTTTCTTTCTCTTTCGGGATTGTGTTTTTCTCCACCTGAAAATGCCAAAGAAGGCATAAAAACATGGATTTGTCTCTCCTGCTGCGCACACACTTCGGAGAGCTTGCAAATGCCTAATAACCACAAGCAGCCCCTACTCCAATATGGGAGACACTGTTTTCATCAAGTTTGAAGCCTCAGTGTTGGCGCGGCAGCCTTTTCTTTCTCTTTCGGGATTGTGTTTTTCTCCACCTGAAAATGCCAAAGAAGGCATAAAAACATGGATTTGTCTCTCCTGCTGCGCACACACTTCGGAGAGCTTGCAAAGTCTAATAACCACAAGCAGCCCCTACTCCACTATGGGAGACACTGTTTTCATCAAGTTTGAAGCCTCAGTGTTGGCGCGGCAGCCTTTTCTTTCTCTTTCGGGATTGTGTTTTTCTCCACCTGAAAATGCCAAAGAAGGCATAAAAACATGGATTTGTCTCTCCTGCTGCGCACACACTTCGGAGAGCTTGCAAATGCCTAATAACCACAAGCAGCCCCTACTCCATTATGGGAGACACTGTTTTCATCAAGTTTGAAGCCTCAGTGTTGGCGCGGCAGCCTTTTCTTTCTCTTTCGGGATTGTGTTTTTCTCCACCTGAAAATGCCAAAGAAGGCATAAAAACATGGATTTGTCTCTCCTGCTGCGCACACACTTCGGAGAGCTTGCAAATGCCTAATAACCACAAGCAGCCCCTACTCCAATATGGGAGACACTGTTTTCATCAAGTTTGAAGCCTCAGTTTTGGCTGGACAGCCATTTCTTTATTTTTGGGGCCTGTGTGTTTTTCGACCTGGAAATGGCAAAAAAGGCGCGAAAACATTGATTTGTCTCTCCTGCCGCGCACACACTTCGGAGAGCTTGCAAAGGCCTAATAACCACAAGCAGCCCCTACTCCACTATGGGAGACACTGTTTTCATCAAGTTTGAAGCCTCAGTGTTGGCGCGGCAGCCTTTTCTTTTTCTTTCGGGATTGTGTTTTTCTCCACCTGAAAATGCCAAAGAAGGCATAAAAACATGGATTTGTCTCTCCTGCTGCGCACACACTTCGGAGAGCTTGCAAATGCCTAATAACCACAAGCAGCCCCTACTCCAATATAGGAGACACTGTTTTCATCAAGTTTGAAGCCTCAGTTTTGGCTGGACAGCCATTTCTTTATTTTTGGGGCCTGTGTGTTTTTCGACCTGGAAATGGCAAAAAAGGCGCGAAAACATTGATTTGTCTCTCCTGCCGCGCACACACTTCCGATAGCTTGCGAAGGCCTAAAAAACACAAGCTGCCCTTGAGTTATTGTGGGAGAGAATGTTTTCATCAAGTTTGAAGCCATAGTTTTGGCGCGGCAGCCGTTTCTTTCATTTTGGGGCCTATGTGTTTTTCGACCTTGAAATCGTAAAAAAGGCGCGAAAACATGGATTTGTCTCTCCTGCCGCGCACACACTTCCGATAGCTTGCGAAGGCCTAAAAAACACAAGCGGCCCTTGAGTTATTGTCTGAGAGACTGTTTTAATCAAGTTTGAAGCCTCAGTTTTGGCTGGACAGCCGTTTCTTTATTTTTGGGGCCTTTGTTTTCTTCGACCTGGAAATGGCAAAAAAGGCGCGAAAACATGGATTTGTCTCTCCTGCCGCGCACACACTTCTGATAGCGTGCAAAGGCCTAAAAAACACAAGCAGCCCGTGAGTTATTATGGGAGAGACTGTTTTCATCAAGTTTGAAGCCATAGTTTTGGCGCGGCAGCCGTTTCTTTCATTTTGGGGCCTATGTGTTTTTCGACCTTGAAATCGCAAAAAAGGCGCGAAAACATGGATTTGTCTCTCCTGCCGCGCACACACTTCGGAGAGCTTGCAAATGCCTAATAACCACAAGCAGCCCCTACTCCAATATGGGAGACACTGTTTTCATCAAGTTTGAAGCCTCAGTTTTGGCTGGACAGCCATTTCTTTATTTTTGGGGCCTGTGTGTTTTTCGACCTGGAAATGTCAAAAAAGGCGCGAAAACATTGATTTGTCTCTCCTGCCGCGCACACACTTCGGAGAGCTTGCAAAGGCCTAAAAAACACAAGCAGCCCGTGAGTTATTATGGGAGAGACTGTTTTCATCAAGTTTGAAGCCATAGTTTTGGCGCGGCAGCCGTTTCTTTCATTTTGGGGCCTATGTGTTTTTCGACCTTGAAATCGCAAAAAAGGCGCGAAAACATGGATTTGTCTCTCCTGCCGCGCACACACTTCGGAGAGCTTGCAAATGCCTAATAACCACAAGCAGCCCCTACTCCAATATGGGAGACACTGTTTTCATCAAGTTTGAAGCCTCAGTTTTGGCTGGACAGCCATTTCTTTATTTTTGGGGCCTGTGTGTTTTTCGACCTGGAAATGGCAAAAAAGGCGCGAAAACATTGATTTGTCTCTCCTGCCGCGCACACACTTCGGAGAGCTTGCAAAGGCCTAATAACCACAAGCAGCCCCTACTCCACTATGGGAGACACTGTTTTCATCAAGTTTGAAGCCTCAGTGTTGGCGCGGCAGCCTTTTCTTTCTCTTTCGGGATTGTGTTTTTCTCCACCTGAAAATGCCAAAGAAGGCATAAAAACATGGATTTGTCTCTCCTGCTGCGCACACACTTCGGAGAGCTTGCAAATGCCTAATAACCACAAGCAGCCCCTACTCCAATATGGGAGACACTGTTTTCATCAAGTTTGAAGCCTCAGTGTTGGCGCGGCAGCCTTTTCTTTCTCTTTCGGGATTGTGTTTTTCTCCACCTGAAAATGCCAAAGAAGGCATAAAAACATGGATTTGTCTCTCCTGCTGCGCACACACTTCGGAGAGCTTGCAAAGGCCTAATAACCACAAGCAGCCCCTACTCCACTATGGGAGACACTGTTTTCATCAAGTTTGAAGCCTCAGTGTTGGCGCGGCAGCCTTTTCTTTCTCTTTCGGGATTGTGTTTTTCTCCACCTGAAAATGCCAAAGAAGGCATAAAAACATGGATTTGTCTCTCCTGCTGCGCACACACTTCGGAGAGCTTGCAAATGCCTAATAACCACAAGCAGCCCCTACTCCAATATGGGAGACACTGTTTTCATCAAGTTTGAAGCCTCAGTGTTGGCGCGGCAGCCTTTTCTTTCTCTTTCGGGATTGTGTTTTTCTCCACCTGAAAATGCCAAAGAAGGCATAAAAACATGGATTTGTCTCTCCTGCTGCGCACACACTTCGGAGAGCTTGCAAAGGCCTAATAACCACAAGCAGCCCCTACTCCACTATGGGAGACACTGTTTTCATCAAGTTTGAAGCCTCAGTGTTGGCGCGGCAGCCTTTTCTTTCTCTTTCGGGATTGTGTTTTTCTCCACCTGAAAATGCCAAAGAAGGCATAAAAACATGGATTTGTCTCTCCTGCTGCGCACACACTTCGGAGAGCTTGCAAATGCCTAATAACCACAAGCAGCCCCTACTCCATTATGGGAGACACTGTTTTCATCAAGTTTGAAGCCTCAGTGTTGGCGCGGCAGCCTTTTCTTTCTCTTTCGGGATTGTGTTTTTCTCCACCTGAAAATGCCAAAGAAGGCATAAAAACATGGATTTGTCTCTCCTGCTGCGCACACACTTCGGAGAGCTTGCAAATGCCTAATAACCACAAGCAGCCCCTACTCCAATATGGGAGACACTGTTTTCATCAAGTTTGAAGCCTCAGTTTTGGCTGGACAGCCATTTCTTTATTTTTGGGGCCTGTGTGTTTTTCGACCTGGAAATGGCAAAAAAGGCGCGAAAACATTGATTTGTCTCTCCTGCCGCGCACACACTTCGGAGAGCTTGCAAAGGCCTAATAACCACAAGCAGCCCCTACTCCACTATGGGAGACACTGTTTTCATCAAGTTTGAAGCCTCAGTGTTGGCGCGGCAGCCTTTTCTTTTTCTTTCGGGATTGTGTTTTTCTCCACCTGAAAATGCCAAAGAAGGCATAAAAACATGGATTTGTCTCTCCTGCTGCGCACACACTTCGGAGAGCTTGCAAATGCCTAATAACCACAAGCAGCCCCTACTCCAATATAGGAGACACTGTTTTCATCAAGTTTGAAGCCTCAGTTTTGGCTGGACAGCCATTTCTTTATTTTTGGGGCCTGTGTGTTTTTCGACCTGGAAATGGCAAAAAAGGCGCGAAAACATTGATTTGTCTCTCCTGCCGCGCACACACTTCCGATAGCTTGCGAAGGCCTAAAAAACACAAGCTGCCCTTGAGTTATTGTGGGAGAGAATGTTTTCATCAAGTTTGAAGCCATAGTTTTGGCGCGGCAGCCGTTTCTTTCATTTTGGGGCCTATGTGTTTTTCGACCTTGAAATCGTAAAAAAGGCGCGAAAACATGGATTTGTCTCTCCTGCCGCGCACACACTTCCGATAGCTTGCGAAGGCCTAAAAAACACAAGCGGCCCTTGAGTTATTGTCTGAGAGACTGTTTTAATCAAGTTTGAAGCCTCAGTTTTGGCTGGACAGCCGTTTCTTTATTTTTGGGGCCTTTGTTTTCTTCGACCTGGAAATGGCAAAAAAGGCGCGAAAACATGGATTTGTCTCTCCTGCCGCGCACACACTTCTGATAGCGTGCAAAGGCCTAAAAAACACAAGCAGCCCGTGAGTTATTATGGGAGAGACTGTTTTCATCAAGTTTGAAGCCATAGTTTTGGCGCGGCAGCCGTTTCTTTCATTTTGGGGCCTATGTGTTTTTCGACCTTGAAATCGCAAAAAAGGCGCGAAAACATGGATTTGTCTCTCCTGCCGCGCACACACTTCGGAGAGCTTGCAAATGCCTAATAACCACAAGCAGCCCCTACTCCAATATGGGAGACACTGTTTTCATCAAGTTTGAAGCCTCAGTTTTGGCTGGACAGCCATTTCTTTATTTTTGGGGCCTGTGTGTTTTTCGACCTGGAAATGGCAAAAAAGGCGCGAAAACATTGATTTGTCTCTCCTGCCGCGCACACACTTCGGAGAGCTTGCAAAGGCCTAAAAAACACAAGCAGCCCGTGAGTTATTATGGGAGAGACTGTTTTCATCAAGTTTGAAGCCATAGTTTTGGCGCGGCAGCCGTTTCTTTCATTTTGGGGCCTATGTGTTTTTCGACCTTGAAATCGCAAAAAAGGCGCGAAAACATGGATTTGTCTCTCCTGCCGCGCACACACTTCGGAGAGCTTGCAAATGCCTAATAACCACAAGCAGCCCCTACTCCAATATGGGAGACACTGTTTTCATCAAGTTTGAAGCCTCAGTTTTGGCTGGACAGCCATTTCTTTATTTTTGGGGCCTGTGTGTTTTTCGACCTGGAAATGGCAAAAAAGGCGCGAAAACATTGATTTGTCTCTCCTGCCGCGCACACACTTCGGAGAGCTTGCAAAGGCCTAATAACCACAAGCAGCCCCTACTCCACTATGGGAGACACTGTTTTCATCAAGTTTGAAGCCTCAGTGTTGGCGCGGCAGCCTTTTCTTTCTCTTTCGGGATTGTGTTTTTCTCCACCTGAAAATGCCAAAGAAGGCATAAAAACATGGATTTGTCTCTCCTGCTGCGCACACACTTCGGAGAGCTTGCAAATGCCTAATAACCACAAGCAGCCCCTACTCCAATATGGGAGACACTGTTTTCATCAAGTTTGAAGCCTCAGTGTTGGCGCGGCAGCCTTTTCTTTCTCTTTCGGGATTGTGTTTTTCTCCACCTGAAAATGCCAAGAAGGCATAAAAACATGGATTTGTCTCTCCTGCTGCGCACACACTTCGGAGAGCTTGCAAAGGCCTAATAACCACAAGCAGCCCCTACTCCACTATGGGAGACACTGTTTTCATCAAGTTTGAAGCCTCAGTGTTGGCGCGGCAGCCTTTTCTTTCTCTTTCGGGATTGTGTTTTTCTCCACCTGAAAATGCCAAAGAAGGCATAAAAACATGGATTTGTCTCTCCTGCTGCGCACACACTTCGGAGAGCTTGCAAATGCCTAATAACCACAAGCAGCCCCTACTCCAATATGGGAGACACTGTTTTCATCAAGTTTGAAGCCTCAGTGTTGGCGCGGCAGCCTTTTCTTTCTCTTTCGGGATTGTGTTTTTCTCCACCTGAAAATGCCAAAGAAGGCATAAAAACATGGATTTGTCTCTCCTGCTGCGCACACACTTCGGAGAGCTTGCAAAGGCCTAATAACCACAAGCAGCCCCTACTCCACTATGGGAGACACTGTTTTCATCAAGTTTGAAGCCTCAGTGTTGGCGCGGCAGCCTTTTCTTTCTCTTTCGGGATTGTGTTTTTCTCCACCTGAAAATGCCAAAGAAGGCATAAAAACATGGATTTGTCTCTCCTGCTGCGCACACACTTCGGAGAGCTTGCAAATGCCTAATAACCACAAGCAGCCCCTACTCCATTATGGGAGACACTGTTTTCATCAAGTTTGAAGCCTCAGTGTTGGCGCGGCAGCCTTTTCTTTCTCTTTCGGGATTGTGTTTTTCTCCACCTGAAAATGCCAAAGAAGGCATAAAAACATGGATTTGTCTCTCCTGCTGCGCACACACTTCGGAGAGCTTGCAAATGCCTAATAACCACAAGCAGCCCCTACTCCAATATGGGAGACACTGTTTTCATCAAGTTTGAAGCCTCAGTTTTGGCTGGACAGCCATTTCTTTATTTTTGGGGCCTGTGTGTTTTTCGACCTGGAAATGGCAAAAAAGGCGCGAAAACATTGATTTGTCTCTCCTGCCGCGCACACACTTCGGAGAGCTTGCAAAGGCCTAATAACCACAAGCAGCCCCTACTCCACTATGGGAGACACTGTTTTCATCAAGTTTGAAGCCTCAGTGTTGGCGCGGCAGCCTTTTCTTTTTCTTTCGGGATTGTGTTTTTCTCCACCTGAAAATGCCAAAGAAGGCATAAAAACATGGATTTGTCTCTCCTGCTGCGCACACACTTCGGAGAGCTTGCAAATGCCTAATAACCACAAGCAGCCCCTACTCCAATATAGGAGACACTGTTTTCATCAAGTTTGAAGCCTCAGTTTTGGCTGGACAGCCATTTCTTTATTTTTGGGGCCTGTGTGTTTTTCGACCTGGAAATGGCAAAAAAGGCGCGAAAACATTGATTTGTCTCTCCTGCCGCGCACACACTTCCGATAGCTTGCGAAGGCCTAAAAAACACAAGCTGCCCTTGAGTTATTGTGGGAGAGAATGTTTTCATCAAGTTTGAAGCCATAGTTTTGGCGCGGCAGCCGTTTCTTTCATTTTGGGGCCTATGTGTTTTTCGACCTTGAAATCGTAAAAAAGGCGCGAAAACATGGATTTGTCTCTCCTGCCGCGCACACACTTCCGATAGCTTGCGAAGGCCTAAAAAACACAAGCGGCCCTTGAGTTATTGTCTGAGAGACTGTTTTAATCAAGTTTGAAGCCTCAGTTTTCGCTGGACAGCCGTTTCTTTATTTTTGGGGCCTTTGTTTTCTTCGACCTGGAAATGGCAAAAAAGGCGCGAAAACATGGATTTGTCTCTCCTGCCGCGCACACACTTCTGATAGCGTGCAAAGGCCTAAAAAACACAAGCAGCCCGTGAGTTATTATGGGAGAGACTGTTTTCATCAAGTTTGAAGCCATAGTTTTGGCGCGGCAGCCGTTTCTTTCATTTTGGGGCCTATGTGTTTTTCGACCTTGAAATCGCAAAAAAGGCGCGAAAACATGGATTTGTCTCTCCTGCCGCGCACACACTTCGGAGAGCTTGCAAATGCCTAATAACCACAAGCAGCCCCTACTCCAATATGGGAGACACTGTTTTCATCAAGTTTGAAGCCTCAGTTTTGGCTGGACAGCCATTTCTTTATTTTTGGGGCCTGTGTGTTTTTCGACCTGGAAATGTCAAAAAAGGCGCGAAAACATTGATTTGTCTCTCCTGCCGCGCACACACTTCGGAGAGCTTGCAAAGGCCTAAAAAACACAAGCAGCCCGTGAGTTATTATGGGAGAGACTGTTTTCATCAAGTTTGAAGCCATAGTTTTGGCGCGGCAGCCGTTTCTTTCATTTTGGGGCCTATGTGTTTTTCGACCTTGAAATCGCAAAAAAGGCGCGAAAACATGGATTTGTCTCTCCTGCCGCGCACACACTTCGGAGAGCTTGCAAATGCCTAATAACCACAAGCAGCCCCTACTCCAATATGGGAGACACTGTTTTCATCAAGTTTGAAGCCTCAGTTTTGCTGGACAGCCATTTCTTTATTTTTGGGGCCTGTGTGTTTTTCGACTGGAAATGGCAAAAAAGGCGCGAAAACATTGATTTGTCTCTCCTGCCGCGCACACACTTCGGAGAGCTTGCAAAGGCCTAATAACCACAAGCAGCCCCTACTCCACTATGGGAGACACTGTTTTCATCAAGTTTGAAGCCTCAGTGTTGGCGCGGCAGCCTTTTCTTTCTCTTTCGGGATTGTGTTTTTCTCCACCTGAAAATGCCAAAGAAGGCATAAAAACATGGATTTGTCTCTCCTGCTGCGCACACACTTCGGAGAGCTTGCAAATGCCTAATAACCACAAGCAGCCCCTACTCCAATATGGGAGACACTGTTTTCATCAAGTTTGAAGCCTCAGTGTTGGCGCGGCAGCCTTTTCTTTCTCTTTCGGATTGTGTTTTTCTCCACCTGAAAATGCCAAAGAAGGCATAAAAACATGGATTTGTCTCTCCTGCTGCGCACACACTTCGGAGAGCTTGCAAAGGCCTAATAACCACAAGCAGCCCCTACTCCACTATGGGAGACACTGTTTTCATCAAGTTTGAAGCCTCAGTGTTGGCGCGGCAGCCTTTTCTTTCTCTTTCGGGATTGTGTTTTTCTCCACCTGAAAATGCCAAAGAAGGCATAAAAACATGGATTTGTCTCTCCTGCTGCGCACACACTTCGGAGAGCTTGCAAATGCCTAATAACCACAAGCAGCCCCTACTCCAATATGGGAGACACTGTTTTCATCAAGTTTGAAGCCTCAGTGTTGGCGCGGCAGCCTTTTCTTTCTCTTTCGGGATTGTGTTTTTCTCCACCTGAAAATGCAAAGAAGGCATAAAAACATGGATTTGTCTCTCCTGCTGCGCACACCACTTCGGAGAGCTTGCAAAGGCCTAATAACCACAAGCAGCCCCTACTCCACTATGGGAGACACTGTTTTCATCAAGTTTGAAGCCTCAGTGTTGGCGCGGCAGCCTTTTCTTTCTCTTTCGGGATCGGGATTGTGTTTTTCTCCACCTGAAAATGCCAAAGAAGGCATAAAAACATGGATTTGTCTCTCCTGCTGCGCACACACTTCGGAGAGCTTGCAAATGCCTAATAACCACAAGCAGCCCCTACTCCATTATGGGAGACACTGTTTTCATCAAGTTTGAAGCCTCAGTGTTGGCGCGGCAGCCTTTTCTTTCTCTTTCGGGATTGTGTTTTTCTCCACCTGAAAATGCCAAAGAAGGCATAAAAACATGGATTTGTCTCTCCTGCTGCGCACACACTTCGGAGAGCTTGCAAATGCCTAATAACCACAAGCAGCCCCTACTCCAATATGGGAGACACTGTTTTCATCAAGTTTGAAGCCTCAGTTTTGGCTGGACAGCCATTTCTTTATTTTTGGGGCCTGTGTGTTTTTCGACCTGGAAATGGCAAAAAAGGCGCGAAAACATTGATTTGTCTCTCCTGCCGCGCACACACTTCGGAGAGCTTGCAAAGGCCTAATAACCACAAGCAGCCCCTACTCCACTATGGGAGACACTGTTTTCATCAAGTTTGAAGTCTCAGTGTTGGCGCGGCAGCCTTTTCTTTTTCTTTCGGGATTGTGTTTTTCTCCACCTGAAAATGCCAAAGAAGGCATAAAAACATGGATTTGTCTCTCCTGCTGCGCACACACTTCGGAGAGCTTGCAAATGCCTAATAACCACAAGCAGCCCCTACTCCAATATAGGAGACACTGTTTTCATCAAGTTTGAAGCCTCAGTTTTGGCTGGACAGCCATTTCTTTATTTTTGGGGCCTGTGTGTTTTTCGACCTGGAAATGGCAAAAAAGGCGCGAAAACATTGATTTGTCTCTCCTGCCGCGCACACACTTCCGATAGCTTGCGAAGGCCTAAAAAACACAAGCTGCCCTTGAGTTATTGTGGGAGAGAATGTTTTCATCAAGTTTGAAGCCATAGTTTTGGCGCGGCAGCCGTTTCTTTCATTTTGGGGCCTATGTGTTTTTCGACCTTGAAATCGTAAAAAAGGCGCGAAAACATGGATTTGTCTCTCCTGCCGCGCACACACTTCCGATAGCTTGCGAAGGCCTAAAAAACACAAGCGGCCCTTGAGTTATTGTCTGAGAGACTGTTTTAATCAAGTTTGAAGCCTCAGTTTTGGCTGGACAGCCGTTTCTTTATTTTTGGGGCCTTTGTTTTCTTCGACCTGGAAATGGCAAAAAAGGCGCGAAAACATGGATTTGTCTCTCCTGCCGCGCACTACACTTCTGATAGCGTGCAAAGGCCTAAAAAACACAAGCAGCCCGTGAGTTATTATGGGAGAGACTGTTTTCATCAAGTTTGAAGCCATAGTTTTGGCGCGGCAGCCGTTTCTTTCATTTTGGGGCCTATGTGTTTTTCGACCTTGAAATCGCAAAAAAGGCGCGAAAACATGGATTTGTCTCTCCTGCCGCGCACACACTTCGGAGAGCTTGCAAATGCCTAATAACCACAAGCAGCCCCTACTCCAATATGGGAGACACTGTTTTCATCAAGTTTGAAGCCTCAGTTTTGGCTGGACAGCCATTTCTTTATTTTTGGGGCCTGTGTGTTTTTCGACCTGGAAATGGCAAAAAAGGCGCGAAAACATTGATTTGTCTCTCCTGCCGCGCACACACTTCGGAGAGCTTGCAAAGGCCTAAAAAACACAAGCAGCCCGTGAGTTATTATGGGAGAGACTGTTTTCATCAAGTTTGAAGCCATAGTTTTGGCGCGGCAGCCGTTTCTTTCATTTTGGGGCCTATGTGTTTTTCGACCTTGAAATCGCAAAAAAGGCGCGAAAACATGGATTTGTCTCTCCTGCCGCGCACACACTTCGGAGAGCTTGCAAATGCCTAATAACCACAAGCAGCCCCTACTCCAATATGGGAGACACTGTTTTCATCAAGTTTGAAGCCTCAGTTTTGGCTGGACAGCCATTTCTTTATTTTTGGGGCCTGTGTGTTTTTCGACCTGGAAATGGCAAAAAAGGCGCGAAAACATTGATTTGTCTCTCCTGCCGCGCACACACTTCGGAGAGCTTGCAAAGGCCTAATAACCACAAGCAGCCCCTACTCCACTATGGGAGACACTGTTTTCATCAAGTTTGAAGCCTCAGTGTTGGCGCGGCAGCCTTTTCTTTCTCTTTCGGGATTGTGTTTTTCTCCACCTGAAAATGCCAAAGAAGGCATAAAAACATGGATTTGTCTCTCCTGCTGCGCACACACTTCGGAGAGCTTGCAAAGGCCTAATAACCACAAGCAGCCCCTACTCCACTATGGGAGACACTGTTTTCATCAAGTTTGAAGCCTCAGTGTTGGCGCGGCAGCCTTTTCTTTCTCTTTCGGGATTGTGTTTTTCTCCACCTGAAAATGCCAAAGAAGGCATAAAAACATGGATTTGTCTCTCCTGCTGCGCACACACTTCGGAGAGCTTGCAAATGCCTAATAACCACAAGCAGCCCCTACTCCAATATGGGAGACACTGTTTTCATCAAGTTTGAAGCCTCAGTGTTGGCGCGGCAGCCTTTTCTTTCTCTTTCGGGATTGTGTTTTTCTCCACCTGAAAATGCCAAAGAAGGCATAAAAACATGGATTTGTCTCTCCTGCTGCGCACACACTTCGGAGAGCTTGCAAAGGCCTAATAACCACAAGCAGCCCCTACTCCACTATGGGAGACACTGTTTTCATCAAGTTTGAAGCCTCAGTGTTGGCGCGGCAGCCTTTTCTTTCTCTTTCGGGATTGTGTTTTTCTCCACCTGAAAATGCCAAAGAAGGCATAAAAACATGGATTTGTCTCTCCTGCTGCGCACACACTTCGGAGAGCTTGCAAATGCCTAATAACCACAAGCAGCCCCTACTCCAATATGGGAGACACTGTTTTCATCAAGTTTGAAGCCTCAGTGTTGGCGCGGCAGCCTTTTCTTTCTCTTTCGGGATTGTGTTTTTCTCCACCTGAAAATGCCAAAGAAGGCATAAAAACATGGATTTGTCTCTCCTGCTGCGCACACACTTCGGAGAGCTTGCAAAGGCCTAATAACCACAAGCAGCCCCTACTCCACTATGGGAGACACTGTTTTCATCAAGTTTGAAGCCTCAGTGTTGGCGCGGCAGCCTTTTCTTTCTCTTTCGGGATTGTGTTTTTCTCCACCTGAAAATGCCAAAGAAGGCATAAAAACATGGATTTGTCTCTCCTGCTGCGCACACACTTCGGAGAGCTTGCAAATGCCTAATAACCACAAGCAGCCCCTACTCCATTATGGGAGACACTGTTTTCATCAAGTTTGAAGCCTCAGTGTTGGCGCGGCAGCCTTTTCTTTCTCTTTCGGGATTGTGTTTTTCTCCACCTGAAAATGCCAAAGAAGGCATAAAAACATGGATTTGTCTCTCCTGCTGCGCACACACTTCGGAGAGCTTGCAAATGCCTAATAACCACAAGCAGCCCCTACTCCAATATGGGAGACACTGTTTTCATCAAGTTTGAAGCCTCAGTTTTGGCTGGACAGCCATTTCTTTATTTTTGGGGCCTGTGTGTTTTTCGACCTGGAAATGGCAAAAAAGGCGCGAAAACATTGATTTGTCTCTCCTGCCGCGCACACACTTCGGAGAGCTTGCAAAGGCCTAATAACCACAAGCAGCCCCTACTCCACTATGGGAGACACTGTTTTCATCAAGTTTGAAGCCTCAGTGTTGGCGCGGCAGCCTTTTCTTTTTCTTTCGGGATTGTGTTTTTCTCCACCTGAAAATGCCAAAGAAGGCATAAAAACATGGATTTGTCTCTCCTGCTGCGCACACACTTCGGAGAGCTTGCAAATGCCTAATAACCACAAGCAGCCCCTACTCCAATATAGGAGACACTGTTTTCATCAAGTTTGAAGCCTCAGTTTTGGCTGGACAGCCATTTCTTTATTTTTGGGGCCTGTGTGTTTTTCGACCTGGAAATGGCAAAAAAGGCGCGAAAACATTGATTTGTCTCTCCTGCCGCGCACTACACTTCCGATAGCTTGCGAAGGCCTAAAAAACACAAGCTGCCCTTGAGTTATTGTGGGAGAGAATGTTTTCATCAAGTTTGAAGCCATAGTTTTGGCGCGGCAGCCGTTTCTTTCATTTTGGGGCCTATGTGTTTTTCGACCTTGAAATCGTAAAAAAGGCGCGAAAACATGGATTTGTCTCTCCTGCCGCGCAC
>NW_028152961.1:84776-89684 GCF_951799395.1 Argentina silus | reverse complement strand
TCATACTTTTTAACTGTTATTCTCATACTTTTTAAACTGTTCAACTCTATTAGAATACCTGGGGATACTGTAATGATTGGCTAGCTGTTAGCTGTGCTAACATAGAGCATCATGAGCTAGCTGTTAGCTGTACTAGCGTAGTGTAGCATGTATAGTTTGTTAGCTGTACTAGCGTAGTGTAGCATGTATAGTTGTTAGCTGTACTAGCGTAGTGTAGCATGTATAGTTGTTAGCTGTACTAGCGTAGTGTAGCATGTATAGTTGTTAGCTGTACTAGCGTAGTGTAGCATGTATAGCTGTTAGCTCGACTAGAACGCCTGTTATCATAGTGTAACGTGGGTGAGCCGTTAGCGAGCAGCCACAGCTAACCTCAGGTAAAACACATGTATGATTCAGAAGAGACACAACCACAGACACGCGAGCTTTGATCAGGTTTATTTTCAGACAGACAGACAGACAGACAGACAGGGTATGACAGACTGCTTTAGGAGGGACAGACAGGGAAGGGATCTCTGAGCCCTGTTAGTACACCACCGTAGGTGGCTGTGGTCCCACTGTCTACCCTTCTCTCTGAAGTATACACTCCTTCACTCCCTTCTCTGAAGTATACACTCCTTCTCCCTGAAGTATACACTCCTTCACTCCCTTTCCCCAAAGATATCAAACACATCCAGGTTGTGGAAATGAAACAGAAATTAAATCAGTTTCCCAAAAACGTTGTAGCTTAAGTTTGACCTCATCCGTCCTGACGACCCAAAGGTTGCATGTTAACCTTCTGTTCATGCAACAGAACATGAAATCCTTGAAATGAAAAGCGTTGCTGGTCTCGGGGAGGAGAGGGCCTGGATAGTCAGAGGAGGTAAAGGACTATGTTAGCTACGAAGCCTACAGGAGATTCCGGAACAGTTATTAGGCACTTTTATGCAGCTTATAAGTGTTTCTAGTGTTGTTTTCTACCCAGCCCCTCACACACACACACACACACACACACACACACACACACACACACACACACACACACACACACACACACACACACACACACACACACACACACACACACACACACACACACACACACACACACACACACACACACACACACACACACAATGTTGTTGAGGGCATGGCTGGCCTTGAGGTCAGGGAGGCTAGCCCGTAACCACAAGGTCGCTGGTTCAATCCCTGGATGAGAGCCACTGATTGGAGGATTGCAGGAACCACATCTAACTGGCCAGCTACTACATGACAATAAACATTGAATAAAGGCCTAATAAATGCCTCGTAAGATCTTATAACTTAGCTTCTTACGAAACACGCTACATGCTACGAATGAGTGCCTAATAAGTGTTCCCTGTACTAAAGTGTTACCATGGTTACTAGTCTAATGGTTAAGGTTAGGGTCAGGGGAAGGACAGGGAGGATGGGGGGGGGACAACAGGGACAGGTATTATACAGTATATAAGAGATCATGTTCATGTATATAAGAGATCATATTCATGTATAAATGGCACACAGTACCAGAATTTGCGCAAGTAACGAGAACAACACCAATGACAGACCATCATTCAAGTAAACAACAACAACAAAAACAACAGATCATCATTAGCGGCCTTCAGATCAGGGTTGTCATGGAGACCCGGACCCACAATGCCCCGGGGCTGAGTCTGGTATAGGAGAGGGCATGCTGGGAGCTGTAGTTCCCAGGTCTAAACATCGAAACAGCGGTAGCTAAACCTACACACAGCTACAGGTCCCCTTATCTATGTTTCTATAGCAACAAGGTCAATGTGTGCGGAGCGGCGGTGTGAGTTCGACAGGCACTGGAGCAGATGCTACAGCTAGCCTAGCAGGAGGAGCTACCGCTAGCTGCCCCTAGCTAGCCTGGAGCAGGTGCTAACACTAGCTAGGCTGCATGCTAACAGCCTGTTAGCTACCGCTAGCTGCCCCTAGCTAGCCTGGAGCAGGTGCTAACGCTAGCTAGGCTGCGCGCTAACAGCCTGTTAGCTACCGCTAGCTGCCCCTAGCTAGCCTGGAGCAGGTGCTAACGCTAGCTAGGCTGCATGCTAACAGCCTGTTAGCTACCGCTAGCTGCCCCTAGCTAGCCTGGAGCAGGTGCTAACGCTAGCTAGGCTGCATGCTAACAGCCTGTCAGCTACCGCTCACTTTCCACTCAGTCAATTCAGGAGAGGAGTCCACATGGAAAACGATGGGGGAATTTCCAATAATCCATTAGTTCAATGTCCAACTCCTGCTGTGTGTTGTTAATGTGGTGTTCAGTACAATGTCTTTAGGCCCAATAAGAGCAGTTAGTGTCAGTAGCACAGGGGTGGTCCAGCAGTTCTGGTTCAGATGCAGCATCAGCCGGCTAGGCCAGCAGCTAGGGGTGGGTGAGGTGTTGTTCTAGAACTAGTCCCCCCGAGACCTGCCAAGTAGCGTTCTAGAACATTCCGAACTCAACCCATCAAAAGTCCCTCAAATTCTAGAACTGTGGACCACCTGACCACCCACTGGGTTCCAGGACATAGAGAGGGTCCCGGCTGCACCAGAGGAGGCCGGCACAGAAAACTACATCCCCCAGAGGCCCAGAGAGCACCTGTAGTCATGTTATTGCCTTGTTATATTGTTATAACGGGTGTTATTAACAGCACTAGGAGAGGACACGACCAGAACATCAATAGAAGCAGAGCTGGAGCAGACAGAGACAACACTGTGTGTGTGTGTGTGTGTGTGTGTGTGTGTGTGTGTGTGTGTGTGTGTGTGTGTGTGTGTGTGTGTGGCCTTGGTCAGGGGGTGTTTGGGGTTACTGTTTAGACGTTACACTGACGCATAACAGCTATTGTTCTGTCCTTGACGGGAGGGAGGGAGAGAGGGAGAGGGGGGGAGGGGAGAGAAAGAGGGAGAGAGAGAGAGAGAGAGGGAGGGAGGGAGAGAGGGAGGGAGGGAGAGAGGGAGAGGGGGGGAGGGAGAAGGGGGGAGGGGAGAGAGGGGGAGAGAGAGGGAGAGAGAGAGAGAGAGGGAGGGAGGGAGAGAGAGAGAGTTTGACATTTCCTCCCCCTCTGTAGTTTGTTCCGGGGTGTGTGTGTGTGTGTGTGTGTGTAGAGAGGCTCTTTGTTCAGTTTGTTGTGTGACTCCTCTTTCTGCCTCCGGAGCGCATCTGTCCGGAGACCAGGAGGATCAGTTTGTTGTGTTAAACCTCCCCGCCCCTGGTCAACCGTAATGGCCACCCCTGCTGCCCCCATGTCCCCCTGACTCAACACATCACAATGCAGGACCTCTAAAACTGTTTTGCTACATTGTGGCGGTGGTGGTGGGTGGTGGTGGTGGGTGGTGGTGGTGGGGTGGGAGGGGGTGGTTTAGTACAGGGGTAACCCCACCCCAGCCCAGCCCTCCACCCCCCTCTAGAATGACAGATGGTTTAATCCACTCCTCATTTGAATGTCTGTCACACGGTCTCCATGACGATCACCACGGCTCCCTCCTCGGCCAATGGTGTGGCTACGAGGGTGGGGCTACACAAGATAAGCCCCTCCCCTGACCCCTGACCCCTAGCAGGGCAGTCCACGCTGTCGTGGAGATCGCTGACCTCCTCTCCTTCATCCTCCTCTCCTCCTCCTCTCCTCCCTCCTCCTGCCTCCCTCTCCCCTTCTCCCTCATCTTCCTCCTCCTCCTCCTGTTCCTCCTCTTCCTCTCCCTCCACCTGGCAGCGACACACCTCGATGCCCGAGTCTCCCGTCAGGCGACGGTGGCGATACTGACTCTCGTCTGCGTCCACATCTTCATCCTCCTCCTCCTCCTCTTCCTCACCCGCCCAGCGAGGTCCAGGCTCATAGACGTCCACGCAGGGGGAGAAGAGGGTCTGTTTGGGGGGGGACTGGGTGGGTCTAGGGGAGACGGGCAGCTCGGAGAGGGAGTCCCCTGTGACTGGGGAGTCGGTCTGCCCCACTGGTAGGGATCCCAGAGGGTCCAACAGAGACAGGCCCGGGGCTGGGGAGGAGGCTGGAGCTAAGGTCAGGGCTGGAGATGGGACTAGGGATGGGACTAGGGTCAGAGCTGGGGAGGAGGCTGGAGCTAAGGTCAGGGCTGGAGATGGGACTAGGGATGGGACTAGGGTCAGAGCTGGGGAGGAGGCTGGAACTAAGGTCAGGGCTGGAACTGAGGCTGGGACTAGGGTCAGGGATGGGGCTAACGTCAGGGCTGGAGCTGGGGTCAGGGCTGGGGCTAAGGTCAGGGCTGGAGAGGGGGAGGGGGCTAAGGTCAGGACTGGGGCTGGGGCTAGGGCTGGGACTAGGGTCAGGGCTGGGGCTAAGGTCAGGGCAGGGGCTTGGTCTAGGGTCAGGGCTGGAGCTGGGCTCGGGACTAGGGCAGGGTCTGGAGTGGTTGAGGCTGGGGAGGGAGCCAGGGGAGAGGAGGGGGCCAGGGGAGAGACAAGGGGAGAGGAGGGGATGGTGGGGGAGGGGGTCAGGGGAGAGACAGGGGCAGGGGAGGGGATGGTGGGGGAGGGGGCAGTGAGGGAGGGGGCCAGGGGAGAGGAGGCGATGGTGGGGGAGGGGGCCAGGGGAGAGGAGGGGGTGGAGGAGGGGATGGTGGGGGAGGGGGTGGAGGAGGAGGGAGCAGTGAGGGAGGGGGGCCAGGGGAGAGAGAGGGGGAGAGGAGGGGATGGTGGGGGAGGGGGGCCAGGGGAGAGGATGGGGTGGTGGGGGAGGGGGTAGTGAGGGAGGGGGCCAGGGGAGAGGATGGGGTGGTGGGGGAGGGGGCAGTGAGGGAGGGGGCCAGGGGAGAGGAGGGGGTGGTGGGGGAGGGGGCCAGGGGAGAGGAGGGGGTGGTAAGGGAGGGGGCAGGAGTGTTGGGACTAGAGGCAGGTCTGTCCTGGGTGGATGTGCCTGTGGGTGTGGGCGGGGCTATCAT
>NW_028152961.1:69776-74776 GCF_951799395.1 Argentina silus | reverse complement strand
AATTAACAGAATTCCCTCATATTACGGTAACGTAAAGAGGTGGAAGCTGGGGATGTTTTACTCGCTTTGGACGCATTCGGTTCTGATTGGCTGAAGGTGACAGCTTTTAAACCAATCGGTGTGACCGCCGCAGTCAGCTGGAGGAGGCTGCTTCTCCTAGCAACAGCAGCAACTGGTGTCCAGTCGATCGATGAGAGAAACCACTTTATAATCAGAGACTGTGGAGTGTTGTTGTCGTGTTTCTGCTGCTGCCTCTACCTTGTCTCGCTGTTTTATTCTGACTTCATTGTTGCACTGTTGAGGAGCGAGCTGGCCCAAAGCATTTCATTGCTGTATTGTGTGTATATGACAAATACACTTTGATTTGATTTGATAATATTCAGGGGGGACAGATCGTAACAACATGTTCCCAAAGCCTTGAGACCACAACTTCTTCTCCAAAGCCATACTGACACTCATATCTCTCCTAACCCTAACCCTAACCTTTCACCCCTGCACTAGCGTTGGGTGTTGCATGTGATTGTAATAATCATAATAATCATTTATTACCAAAACTCAAGACACTACATTCCATGGAGAGAACAAGAACAGAGAGATACATTAAAAAAAGTCTAACAAAATAACTAAGAAAGGTTATCATACTTCTAGAATGTAGGTACCTGGGAAAGGAGGGCTTCTCCTCTGGGAGATTTGATCTAAATTGTTTTATTGAACCTTTATTTTAGCAGGGAGTCCCATTGAGGCCAAGGTCTCTTTCACCAGGGAGCCCTGCATACACACAGTTTACAATAATACATAATACACATACAACATTACAACATTGTAAAACGCAATCAAGAAAAACAAACACATTTTTCAACAAAGAGGTCCTCAATGAAAAGTTGAAACTACCCCAGTGGTACCAGAACACCTGAAAGGTCCTCAATGAAAAGTTGAAACTACCCCAGTGGTACCAGAACAACTGAAAGGTCCTCAATGAAAAGTTGAAACTGCCCCAGTGGTACCAGAACAACTGAAAGGTCCTCAATGAAAAGTTGAAACTTCCCCAGTGGTACCAGAACAACTGAAAGGTCCTCAATGAAAAGTTGAAACTTCCCCAGTGGTACCAGAACAACTGAAAGGTCCTCAATGAAAAGTTGAAACTACCCCAGTGGTACCAGAACAACTGAAAGGTCCTCAATGAAAAGTTGAAACTACCCCAGTGGTACCAGAACACCTGAAAGGTCCTCAATGAAAAGTTGAAACTACCCCAGTGGTACCAGAACACCTGAAAGGTCCTCTGCAGGTTCTCCCAGCAGTGAGGTGCACCACAACTGCTCTGCTTCTATGATGTGGAGAACAGGTCTCATGTCAGTGACTTCACTGCTGCACCTTCACTAAGAATCTCTCTCTGTTCTTCAGCCCCGCTCATAAAGATGCTCATGAAACTCCGCCCCCCTCTCATCATCTCTCCTGTCAATCACTCAAATGAACTTTAACCTCTCCTCTCAGCCGATCGCTTTAGAGGAGGTTGTCATTCCATAGTAAATATAATATAATAATATTATTATTACTATTTATAATATCCGCCATTTAGCTGACGCTTTTATCCAAAGTGACTTACATTGCAGTGAGTGCATCCATGTTTCAGTATAGATGGTCCCAGCAGGAATCAAACCCTCAACCTCAGCGTTGCTAACACCGTGCTCTACCAGCTGAGACACAGAGGAGCATTAAATATTAAATACCAAGTATTTTGGTGTTATTTTGTTGATTATTTTGGTGTTAATATGTCTGTTTAATGAAGGCTATGATAAATCTACTCCTTAATGTCTTACAGAGCGGCCTTTCTATGTGCTTAATCTCCATAGAGACATAGAGACATAGAGACATGTCACTGTCCGGAAACTCCCACATCTCAACCGTAGGCCTGCTGGACAGCAACCTTTTCCCGTTCCTTCTGACTTTTCCTTGACCTCCTCTCATAGACGTTTGCTAGCGAGGTGTCAAGGAAAAGTTACAATTCTAGACAATCAAAACACTGGCCACGTGATTAAAAAAAAAAACACAAATCCAACTCTGCTCTCGTCCTTCCTGGTTTGCTGTCGCCATCTTGTGGCCATTCTAAGTTATGCTTCACATGCTATGTGTGTGTGTGTGTGTGTGTGTGTGTGTGTGTGTGTGTGTGTGTGTGTGTGTGTGTGTGTGTGTGTGTGTGTGTGTGTGTGTGTGTGTGTGTGTGTGTGTGAGAGAGCTCCACTCATCCATTCGAGGTGTTGAGGGAACACAGCACACAGAGGCTCCACGCGAGCTAGCTCCATGCTAACAATCACATCGATCTTCATGCTAATCCTGACACACTAGAACTAATGTTTGGGTTGGTTCTAGAACTCTGCTCCTATTGGACTACACACAGTTCTAGAACTCTGCTCCTATTGGACTACATACAGTTCTAGAACAGACAGACAGACAGGCAGACAGACAGACAGAATGTAGAGTTAGCAGGGTAGGTAGTTAGCAGAGGTAGGTAGACAGTAAGACAGACAGACAGACAGACAGAGAGGTAGACAGACAGACAGACAGACAGACAGACAGACAGGCAGACAGACAGACAGACAGACAGACAGACAGACAGGCAGGCAGACAGACAGACAAACACCCCCCCTCTACGGACCCTGACAGACCCCCCCCTCTACGGACCCTGACAGACCCCCCCCTCTACGGACCCTGACAGACCCCTCCCTATACAGACCCTGACAGACCCCCCCCTCTACGGACCCTGACAGACCCCCCCCCTCTACAGACCCTGACAGACCCCCCCCTCTACGGACCCTGACAGACCCCCCCCTCTACGGACCCTGACAGATCCCCCCCTCTATGGACCCTGACAGACCCCCCCCTCTACGGACCCTGACAGACCCCCCCCTCTACGGACCCTGACAGACCCCTCCCTCTACGGACCCTGACAGACCCCCCCCTCTACGGACCCTGACAGACCCCCCCCTCTACGGACCCTGACAGACCCCCCCCCTGTACGGACCCTGACAGACCCCCCCCTCTACGGACCCTGACAGACCCCCCCCTCTACGGACCCTGACAGACCCCCCCCTCTACGGACCCTGACAGACCCCTCCCTCTACGGACCCTGACAGACCCCCCCCTCTACGGACCCTGACAGACCCCTCCCTCTACGGACCCTGACAGACCCCCCCCTCTACGGACCCTGACAGATCCCCCCCTCTATGGACCCTGACAGACCCCCCCCTCTACGGACCCTGACAGACCCCTCCCTCTACGGACCCTGACAGACCCCCCCCTCTACGGACCCTGACAGACACCCCCCTCTACGGACCCTGACAGACCCCTCCCTCTACGGACCCTGACAGACCCCCCCCCTCTACAGACCCTGACAGACCCCCCCTCTCTACGGACCCTGACAGACCCCCCCCTCTACGGACCCTGACAGACCCCCCCCTCTACAGACCCTGACAGACCCCCCCCTCTACGGACCCTGACAGACCCCCCCCTCTACGGACCCTGACAGACCCCCCCCTCGACGGACCCTGACAGACCCCTCCCTCTACGGACCCTGACAGACCCCTCCTGGAGACACAGTGTAAAGAAGAGTTCAGGCCAACCAATGTTTCTCTCCTATGTTGTCAATGGTCATTCTCACTCCTATGTCACGACTGCTGTTACTGTCAATATTACTGCTCTACACTTATATAGAATATCATATCTGCCATTTAGCTGAACGCTTTTATCCAAAGAGACTTACGTTGCAGTGAGTTCATACATTTCAGTATATATGGTCCCAGCAGGAATCAAACCCACAACCTAAGCGTTGTTAGCGCCATGCTCTACCAACTGATGTTGGATCATACCACTGTTCCTGGTCACATGTTGGACCATACCACTGTTCCTGGTCACATGTTGGACCATACCACTCCTGGTCATATGTTGGACCATACCACTGCTGTCTAGCAGGCAGACCTAGCAGCCGGGCTAGCGACCTGTTAGCATGGCTAGCTAGGTGGAGCTGACGTGCCATAGCTGTGGGTTGACATTAGCCTGCTAGCTGTGGGTTGACATTAGCCTGCTAGCTGTGGGTTGACATTAGCCTGCTAGCTGTGGGTTGACATTAGCCTGCTAGCTGTGGGTTGACATTAGCCTGCTAGCTGTGGGTTGACATTAGCCTGCTAGCTGTGGGTTGACATTAGCCTGCTAGCTGTGGGTTGACATCAGCCTGCTAGCTGTGGGTTGACATTAGCCTGCTAGCTGTGGGTTGACATCAGCCTGCTAGCTGTGGGTTGACATTAGCCTGCTAGCCAGCTGGGAGGAAACCAGGACATAAACAGATGAGGGCAGGTGACAGGAAGCAGCACGTCTGTCCATCCCTTCAACACGTCTGTCCCTCCCTTCAACACGTCTGTCCATCCCTTCAACACGTCTGTCCCTCCCTTCAACACGTCTGTCCATCTCTTCAACACGTCTGTCCCTCCCTTCAACACGTCTGTCCCTCCCTTCAACACGTCTGTCCATCCCTTCAACACGTCTGTCCATCTCTTCAACACGTCTGTCCCTCCCTTCAACACGTCTGTCCCTCCCTTCAACACGTCTGTCCCTCCCTTCAACACGTTTGTCCATCCCTTCAACACGTCTGTCCCTCCCTTCAACACGTCTGTCCATCCCTTCAACACGTCTGTCCCTCCCTTCAACACGTCTGTCCCTCCCTTCAACACGTCTGTCCATCCCTTCAACACGTCTGTCCATCCCTTCAACACGTCTGTCCATCCCTTCAACACGTCTGTCCCTCCCTTCAACACGTCTGTCCCTCCCTTCAACACGTCTGTCCATCCCTTCTATCTCGCCCTCTCAGTGAAATATTCCCCAGGTTGAACGGTTTCTTCTTCACTGTGTCTCCATCGCCGTCAGTCCTTCTTCCCCCATGCCACCAGGATCATCAACGATGACCCCACCAGTGCCCCCCTCAAGTCACTCACACACTCACTGACATCATA